>NC_069501.1:1275118790-1275291290 GCF_027579735.1 Bombina bombina
ATTAGACCACACCCCTTCTCATTACAGAGATGCACATCACCTAATATGCTTAATTGGTAGTAGGCTTTCGAGCCTATACAGCTTGGAGTAAGACAACATGCATAAAGAGGATGATGTGGTCAAAATACTCATTTGCCTAATAATTCTGCACTCCCTGTATGTGTATATGTGTGTATATATGTGTATATGTGTGTATGTGTGTGTATATATGTGTATATGTGTGTATATATGTTTATATGTGTGTGTATATATGTGTATATGTGGGTATGTATGTGTATATGTGTGTATATGTGTGTATATATGTGTATATGTGTGTATATGTATGTATATGTGTGTATGTGTGTGTATATATGTGTATATGTGTGTATATATGTGTATATGTGTGTATATGTGTGTATATATGTGTATATGTGTGTATATATGTGTATATATTTGTATATGTGTGTATATGTGTGTATATGTGCATATATGTGTGTATATATGTGTATATGTGTGTATATATGTGTATATGTGTGTATGTGTATATATATGTGTATATGTGTGTATATATGTGTATATATGTGTATATGTGTATATGTATGTATATGTGTGTATATATGTGTATATGTGTGTATATGTGTGTATATATGTGTATATGTGTGTATATGTGTATATGTGTGTATGTGTGTATATGTGTGTATATGTGTATATATGTGTATATGTGTGTATATGTGTGTATATATGTGTATATGTGTGTATATATATATGTATATGTGTGTATATGTGTGTATATGTGTGTATATGTGTATATGTGTGTGTATGTGTGTGTATATGTGTGTATATGTGTGTATATGTGTGTATATGTGTGTATATATGTGTATGTGTGTGTATGTGTGTATATGTGTGTATATGTGTGTATATGTGTGTATATATGTGTATATGTGTGTATATGTGTGTATATATGTGTATATATGTGTATATATGTGTGTATGTGTGTGTATGTGTATATGTGTGTATATGTGTGTGTGTGTATATGTGTGTATATGTGTGTATATGTGTGTATGTGTGTATGTGTATATATGTGTATATGTGTGTATATGTGTATATATGTGTGTATATATGTGTATATGTGTGTATATATGTGTATATGTGTGTATATATGTGTATATGTGTGTATATATGTGTATATGTGTGTATATATGTGTATATGTGTGTGTATATGTGTATATGTGTGTATATATGTGTATATGTGTGTGTATATGTGTATATGTGTGTATATATGTGTATATGTGTGTGTATATGTGTATATGTGTATATGTGTGTATATATGTGTATATGTGTGTATGTGTGTGTATATATTTATTTGAATGTGTATATATGTGTTTAAATGTGTATGTAACACATATAAACACAAATTCACATGCCAATATATGTATATATACATTATAGTGAAAAATAGGAAGAAGCCGTCTTGCTTAAAATAAATAAAAGTTCCTTTATTAAACATCAAAGTTTAAAAAACCATGCAGGTTCAGAGTGAAAAATGGAGGGTGAAAGCACTAGACAGTTTCGGCAGTGAGCCGTAATCATAACCTGTAGTGCTCGACCTTACAAGTGAATATAAGGGATAAGAATCATTCTAATTGGTTAAAACTAATTGATTGAAACACCCTCAGATGTTATGCAGTGAAAGAAATTAACCCAAAATGCTACATGAGCAAGAAAAGGACAAGTAAATACATGCATAAAACACATAACAGGAGCACAAAGGTATATTAATATATTTCATGTAGCAATACATAATGAATGTTAGTAACAAATACTGGATTATGCACACTGTCAGCTATAAAGAATAACTAGACAGAAGGTGCGGTATATATTCTGAACCAATATAAATATGCTATGATACATGATATTTGATACAAAGATAATCATATGATGGACTGTGAAAGAAAGCAGTTGTATTAATAACAATGCTGCTCCTAAAAAGTAAGTGAAAAGGATGTAATACTGGAGATGAAGTAGAATAAACAGTACTATAAAAAGAAGGCACTACATATCATACTGTCCATCACTGAAATAGTAAGGAACAATAGGGGCACAGTAGTCTAATCATAATGGATATATATATATATATTAATCTAATGATATAAATTGATTCATTACATATATCATATATCATATACACTGAACTGTCCAGAAAGTGCACATAATAAGTACTAAATATAGATATAGAATATATAGATACTACATGTACAAAAGCTTACCTATACAAGGAGCGGAGGTGTGGGGGGGGGTTATGTGAAAGGGAAACCAAGTATTAAACCACTGTATAAACACTATGGATGACATAATAGAGGGTACAGACATAGACTAATACTCCCAAAAATTTATGAGGTCGTATTTAGAGGTTAAACCATGGCGTGTTCAGGTCCTCAAAGTGAAGATCCAGAACACTTCACATTTGGCTATGAGGATGTCAATATCACCTCCTCTCTTGGGTACTATAACCTTTTCAATGGCTGTCCATCTAAATGTATGTAATTCACAATTATGTGTAGTGGCAAAATGTTGTACTAGGGGGGTAGTAGATGTCTCCCTAGACAAAGTGAACATATGCTCTCGAATACGTGAATTGATATCTCTGGATGTTAAACCTACATATTGTATTTTTCATAGGGTACAGGTAATAAGGTAAATAACATTGGTACAGGTACAATTTAAGCAGGTCTTAATAGGTTAAGTCAGACCATTGCAGTAGATGTAAAGGTGTCGCTGACTTGTACATAGTCACAGGGTTTACACTTTCTATGACCACAGCAAAACATGCCTAAATGTCTAAGTCAAGAGCTTTGTGGTCTGGTTTGCTGTTTAAGCTGCATAGGAGAGATGCCAAAGTTGGACATTTCTTGTAAGAGCATCTTACACCCTGACGTACCAAGTCAGTAAATTTGTCGTCCGCTGCAAATAGGGGAAAATGTTGTTTAATTATTCCACAAATTTTGGAGTATTGGGCACTGTAGGTAGTGACAAAATACACCCCTTTGAATGTATTGTCTCTGTCGTTGGGTTTATCAAGGAGGAGAGCATCCCTAGGTATTAGATCAACTTGTTTTTTGGCCTCCCGAATGTGGCTGGGGGCATATTTCCTCTGGAAAAGTCTTTTCTCAAGGAGCCTAGCTTCCTGCACGTAATCCTGCTGTCTACTGCAGTTTCTTTTGAGCCTAGAGAATTGACCCTTGGCTACTGCATATGAAACATTTTTAGGGTGACAGCTGGAAGTGTGCAGCAAGGTATTTCCAGAGATAGGCTTGCGATATACTTTGGTATTTACTCTGTCCTCCAGATTGCCTGATAAACAAATATCCAGATAGTTTATTTTTTCAGGTTCAGATGCAAAGGTAAAAATTGAGTTCAATGTCATTGTCATTGACCCATTCCAAAAACAAGGGTATCATATCTGAAGGGCCTGACCAAATAAAGAGCAGGTCATCTATGTAGCACTTATAAAAGTTCACATAGGACCTGAAAGGGTTATTATCTCCAAAGATTTGGCACAGTTCCCATTTGCCTAAGATTCGCTTATGAGGGGGGAAAATTTTGCCCCATGGCTGTGTCACATCTTTGGAGGTAATATTTACCTTCAAATTGAAAGAAATTGTGAGTAAGGAGAAACGAAAGTGTGAGAATAATATAAGACTGAAAGTCGGTAGTGTAGTCAGTATGGGTATTCAAAAAATAAGCTACTGCCTTTATACCCTTAGAATGTGGTATAGAGGAATATAGTGAAACCACATCTACTGTTACCCAGGTGAAAGACTTATCCCATTTCAGATCTTTAACAAGGTTTAAAATGTGTTTAGAATCCCTGGTATATGATGGAAGGAAAAGGGCCATGGGTTGGAGGATGGAGTCAAGCCATTGAGAGAGCCTTTCTAAAAGGGAGTCTACTCCACTGACTATGGGACGTCCCTTAACATCACTCAAAGATTTGTGAACCTTGGGAAACATGTGGAACATGGGTATCTTGGGAAATTTGACATCCAAATAAGCAGCCGCCTGTGTGTCAATAAATCCATGTTCCAACCCGTGATCCAAGATTTGGCTGAGGACTGTACCATAGTCAGAAGTGGGATTTCTATCCAAGACCTGGTAGTCACGTGTGTTATTTAACTGGCGTAAAGCCTCAGAAATGTAATCCGCCCTGTCCAATACCACAATACTGCCCCCCTTATCGGCAGGGCGTATAAAGCCTCAAAGACTCTTACTGTTTAACCGAAAGGTTATATGCAATAGGATCTGGAATATCCTTAAGATTTTGTAAATCTGGCTCAACTCTGTTACAGAAGGTTTCTATGATGGGTCCCTTAGTATGTATAGGGTAAAATTTGGATTTTTTCTTTAGAGACGTTCCACTATTCATCTGTCCTTGGTGATTATTTGTTTCTTGTGCTAAACTTTGAAGTATTACAACGTCACAACCTCACACTTTCTATTGATCTCTATTTTGTATGCTGTGGGATACTTCATCTTTCTTTCCCTATATACATTATAGCCTTTGCAGTCAAGTCCTTGTCAGATGCCATACTCTTTTGAGCCCTTATAACTTTTTAAAATGTATGTGAATACTTTTTATAAGATAGTGTATATAAGAGTGTAACACTTTATTTTAATGCATTGATGTTGTGTTACAATAACATTAGTGCACCACTTGCAATCTAGCCCTTCATTTTTAAATTTACTTCTGTTGTCATATTTACTTTGTTGAAGAGATACCTAGATAGGTGGCTTACACGCATGACAGGAAATAGTGCTGCTACATAGTGCTCTCACTAATGTATAGCATTGGTGCAAAACTGCTGCCATCTAGTGCTCTCACTAATGTATAGCATTGGTGCAAAACTGCTGCCATTTAGTGCTCTCACTAATGTATAGCATTGGTGCAAAACTGCTGCCATCTAGTGCTCTCACTAATGTATAGCATTGGTGCAAAACTGCTGCCATCTAGTGCTCTCACAAATGTATAGCATTGGTGCAAAATTGCTGCCATCTAGTGCTCTCACTAATGTATAGCATTGGTGCAAAACTGCTGCCATCTAATGCTCTCACTAATGTATAGCATTGGTGCAAAACTGCTGCCATCTAGTGCTCTCACTAATCTATAGCATTGGTGCAAACCTGCTGCCATCTAGTGCTCTCACTAATGTATAGCATTGGTGCAAAACTGCTGCCATTTAGTGCTCTCACTAATGTATAGCACTGGTGCAAAACTGCTGCCATCTAGTGCTCTCACTAATGTATAGCATTGGTGCAAAACTGCTGCCATCTAGTGCTCTCACTAATGTATAGCATTGGTGCAAAACTGCTGCCATCTAGTGCTCTCACTAATGTATAGTATTGGTGCAAAACTGCTGCCATCTAGTGCTCTCACTAATGTATAGCATTGGTGCAAAACTGCTGCCATCTAGTGCTCTCACCAATCTATAGCATTGGTGAAAACTGCTGCCATCTAGTGCTCTCACTAATGTATACCATTGGTGCAAAACTGCTGCCATCTAGTGCTCTCACTAATGTATAGCATTGGTGCAAAACTGCTGCCATCTAGTGCTCTCACTAATGTATAGCATTGGTGCAAAATTGCTGCCATCTAGTGCTCTCACTAATGTATAGCATTGGTGCAAAACTGCTGCCATCTAGTGCTCTCACTAATGTATACCATTGGTGCAAAACTGCTGCCATCTAGTGCTCTCACTAATGTATACCATTGGTGCAAAACTGCTGCCATCTAGTGCTCTCACTAATGTATAGCATTGGTGCAAAACTGCTGCCATCTAGTGCTCTCACTAATGTATAGCATTGGTGCAAAACTGCTGCCATCTAGTGCTCTCACTAATGTATAGCATTGGTGAAAACTGCTGCCATCTAGTGCTCTCATTAATGTATAGCATTGGTGAAAACTGCTGTCATCTAGTGCTCTCACTAATGTATAGCATTGGTGCAAAAATGCTGCCATCTAGTGCTCTCACTAATGTATAGCATTGGTGCAAAATTGCTGCCATCTAGTGCTCTCACTAATGTATAGCATTGGTGCAAAACTGCTGCCATCTAGTGCTCTCACTAATGTATAGCATTGGTGCAAAACTGCTGCCATCTAGTGCTCTCACTAATGTATAGCATTGGTGAAAACTGCTGTCATCTAGTGCTCTCACTAATGTATAGCATTGGTGCAAAACTGCTGCCATCTAGTGCTCTCACTAATGTATAGCATTGGTGAAAACTGCTGTCATCTAGTGCTCTCACTAATGTATACCATTGGTGCAAAACTGCTGCCATCTAGTGCTCTCACTAATGTATAGCATTGGTGCAAAACTGCTGCCATCTAGTGCTCTCACTAATGTATAGCATTGGTGCAAAACTGCTGCCATCTAGTGCTCTCACCAATCTATAGCATTGGTGAAAACTGCTGCCATCTAGTGCTCTCACTAATGTATACCATTGGTGCAAAATTGCTGCCATCTAGTGCTCTCACTAATGTATAGCATTGGTGCAAAACTGCTGCCATCTAGTGCTCTCACTAATGTATACCATTGGTGCAAAACTGCTGCCATCTAGTACTCTCACTAATGTATAGCATTGGTGCAAAACTGCTGCCATCTAGTGCTCTCACTAATGTATACCATTGATGCAAAACTGCTGCCATCTAGTGCTCTCACTAATGTATAGCATTGGTGCAAAACTGCTGCCATCTAGTACTCTCTCTAATGTATAGCATTGGTGCAAAACTGCTGCCATCTAGTGCTCTCACTAATGTATACAATTGGTGAAAACTGCTGTCATCTAGTGCTCTCACTAATGTATAGCATTGGTGAAAACTGCTGTCATCTAGTGCTCTCACTAATCTATAGCATTGGTGCAAAACTGCTGCCATCTAGTGCTCTCACTAATGTATAGCATTGGTGAAAACTGCTGTCATCTAGTGCTCTCACTAATGTATAGCATTGGTGAAAACTGCTGTCATCTAGTGCTCTCACTAATGTATAGCATTGGTGAAAACTGCTGCCATCTAGTGCTCTCACTAATGTATAGCATTGGTGCAAAACTGCTGCCATCTAGTGCTCTCACTAATGTATAGCATTGGTGCAAAACTGCTGCCATCTAGTGCTCTCACTAATGTATAGCATTGGTGCAAAACTGCTGTCATCTAGTGCTCTCACTAATGTATAGCATTGGTGCAAAGCTGCTGCCATCTAGTGCTCTCACTAATGTATAGCATTGGTGAAAACTGCTGCCATCTAGTGCTCTCACCAATCTATAGCATTGGTGAAAACTGCTGCCATCTAGTGCTCTCACTAAAGTATACCATTGGTGCAAAACTGCTGCCATCTAGTGCTCTCACTAATGTATAGCATTGGTGCAAAACTGCTGCCATCTAGTGCTCTCACTAATGTATAGCATTGGTGCAAAATTGCTGCCATCTAGTGCTCTCACTAATGTATAGCATTGGTGCAAAACTGCTGCCATCTAGTGCTCTCACTAATGTATACCATTGGTGCAAAACTGCTGCCATCTAGTGCTCTCACTAATGTATACCATTGATGCAAAACTGCTGCCATCTAGTGCTCTCACTAATGTATAGCATTGGTGCAAAACTGCTGCCATCTAGTGCTCTCACTAATGTATAGCATTGGTGCAAAACTGCTGCCATCTAGTGCTCTCACTAATGTATACCATTGATGCAAAACTGCTGCCATCTAGTGCTCTCACTAATGTATAGCATTGGTGCAAAACTGCTGCCATCTAGTGCTCTCACTAATGTATAGCATTGGTGGAAAACTGCTGCCATCTAGTGCTCTCACTAATGTATAGCATTGGTGAAAACTGCTGTCATCTAGTGCTCTCACTAATGTATAGCATTGGTGAAAACTGCTGTCATCTAGTGCTCTCACTAATCTATAGCATTGGTGCAAAACTGCTGCCATCTAGTGCTCTCACTAATGTATAGCATTGGTGAAAACTGCTGTCATCTAGTGCTCTCACTAATGTATAGCATTGGTGAAAACTGCTGTCATCTAGTGGTCTCACTAATGTATAGCATTGGTGAAAACTGCTGCCATCTAGTGCTCTCACTAATGTATAGCATTGGTGCAAAACTGCTGCCATCTAGTGCTCTCACTAATGTATAGCATTGGTGCAAAACTGCTGCCATCTAGTGCTCTCACTAATGTATAGCATTGGTGCAAAACTGCTGTCATCTAGTGCTCTCACTAATGAATAGCATTGGTGCAAAACTGCTGCCATCTAGTGCTCTCACTAATGTATAGCATTGGTGCAAAACCGCTGCCATCTAGTGCTCTCACCAATCTATAGCATTGGTGAAAACTGCTGCCATCTAGTGCTCTCACTAATGTATAGCATTGGTGCAAAACTGCTGCCATCTAGTGCTCTCACTAATGTATAGCATTGGTGCAAAACTGCTGCCATCTAGTGCTCTCACTAATGTATACCATTGATGCAAAACTGCTGCCATCTAGTGCTCTCACTAATGTATAGCATTGGTGCAAAACTGCTGCCATCTAGTGCTCTCACTAATGTATAGCATTGGTGGAAAACTGCTGCCATCTAGTGCTCTCACTAATGTATAGCATTGGTGAAAACTGCTGTCATCTAGTGCTCTCACTAATGTATAGCATTGGTGAAAACTGCTGTCATCTAGTGCTCTCACTAATCTATAGCATTGGTGCAAAACTGCTGCCATCTAGTGCTCTCACTAATGTATAGCATTGGTGAAAACTGCTGTCATCTAGTGCTCTCACTAATGTATAGCATTGGTGAAAACTGCTGTCATCTAGTGGTCTCACTAATGTATAGCATTGGTGAAAACTGCTGCCATCTAGTGCTCTCACTAATGTATAGCATTGGTGCAAAACTGCTGCCATCTAGTGCTCTCACTAATGTATAGCATTGGTGCAAAACTGCTGCCATCTAGTGCTCTCACTAATGTATAGCATTGGTGCAAAACTGCTGTCATCTAGTGCTCTCACTAATGTATAGCATTGGTGCAAAACTGCTGCCATCTAGTGCTCTCACTAATGTATAGCATTGGTGCAAAACCGCTGCCATCTAGTGCTCTCACCAATCTATAGCATTGGTGAAAACTGCTGCCATCTAGTGCTCTCACTAATGTATAGCATTGGTGCAAAACTGCTGCCATCTAGTGCTCTCACTAATGTATAGCATTGGTGCAAAACTGCTGCCATCTAGTGCTCTCACTAATTTATAGCATTGGTGCAAAACTGCTGCCATCTAGTGCTCTCACCAATCTATAGCATTGGTGAAAACTGCTGCCATCTAGTGCTCTCACTAATGTATAGCATTGGTGCAAAACTTCTGCCATCTAGTGCTCTCACTAATGTATAGCATTGGTGCAAAACTGCTGCCATCTAGTGCTCTCACTAATGTATAGCATTGGTGCAAAACTGCTGCCATTTAGTGCTCTCACTAATGTATAGCATTGGTGCAAATGTGCTGCCATCTAGTGCTCTCACTAATGTATAGCATTGTTTTAAGTTGGACTGTGTGAATGAGTGAATGAAGCCTAGTTGGCACTGTTGTTGTCAGCTGTTTCTAGAACTTTTGTAAGCTGAGTACAAAAATCCATAAGTTTTTTTTTAGCATTATTGTTTAGGTCTGTTAAAAGCTAGTTATGTAGGTGAAGTGAACACGTAGTTATGTTGATGTTGGGTTACAGGAAACTCTTGGCAGTTGTGCTACACATGAAATGTTATTTTGATAAATGAGAATAACAAAGATAAATATAACACAAGGAGGAATTGTATAATAAAAACGATGCATTATGGAAGTCTAATTGCCCAGGACAGAGATTCCAGTATTATGGGTAACAGAGCTTTTTCCTCTGAAAGTCATAATGATCTTGTGACGAATCTGTTTGGTTTTGATGCTGTAGATAAGAGGGTTGATCACAGGAGGCAAAAGCAGGTAAATATCAGCCATCACAATGAGAAGTAAGGGAGAAGTATGTTTCCCAAATCTATGCACCACTGTTAGTCCAATGAGTGGGATATAAAACAGTAACACAGCACAGATATGAGAAATACAGGTGCTAAATGTCTTATACCGGGCTTTGTGGATAGTAATATTCAGTACTGCTCTAAAAATCATCCCATAGGAGACAATAATGAACAGAGAGTCAACTCCCTTAGTCATTAGCACGGCTACCAGGCCATATATGTTGTTTACAGTTGTGTCTGCACATGCCAGTCTTATCACATCTTGGTGTAGACAGTAAGAATGAGAGAGAGCAAGGCTCTTGCAGAAGGGAAATCTCCTGGTGAGGAACGGAATGGGAAAAACCACACATATACCTCTTATAAATATCACTGTTGCAATTCGGGCCAAAACAGAACTGGTTAAGATGGCAGAATATCTTAAGGGATCACATATAGCAATGAGCCGGTCCACTGCCATAGCCACCAAAACTCCAGACTCCATGGCTGCAAAAGTGTGTAGAAAATACATCTGCGTGAGGCAGGACTCAAAGTAGATCTGGTTATAATTAAGAAAGAAGACACTGAGCATTGTGGGAAAGGAGGTAAATGACACTCCAATGTCTGTCAATGATAACATGGATAGTAAGATGTACATAGGCTGATGGAGGCTACGGTCTGTGATTATAAGGAACAGGATAGTGCTGTTACCCACAAAGGCGATGATGTACAGGACACACAGAGGGAAGGCCATCCAGTGCTGGTTGTCTCCAAGCTCAGGGATTCCACTTAATGTAAAAGAAAAAGATATGTTACCCACCATGGTCCTCATCTCACTGGGTCACCAGGATCTTTTGACTGACCTGAAAGAAAAGCAAAAAAAGAACAAACTGTTCTTGTATGAAAATATTATGTCATCAGATTATATCACTGCAATATAGCGCAGATGACATTGGGCTATACATATCTTTTTTCCGGCGGCGAAGTCCTCATCTAAGCGGTGAGAAGTCTTCATCCAGGCGGCCTCTTCAATCTTCATCCAGGCGGCATCTCCTATCTTCATCCAGGTGGCATCTTCTATCTTGATCCCGATGGCGCTGAGCGGGTTCTCCTGAAGACATCCGGCACGGAGCATCCTCTTCATACGGTCACCGCTGTACACTTAATCTTCAATGCAAGGTACACGATTCAAGATGGCGTCCCTTGCATTCCTTTTGGCTGAAAAAATTGAATCAGCCCATAGGAATTAGAGCTGCTAAAATCCTATTGGCTGCTCAAATCCGGGATCAAGATAGAAGATGCCGCCTGGATGAAGACTGAAGAGGCCGTCTGGATGAAGACTTCTCGCCACTTGAATGAGGACTTCGCCACCGGGATGAAGATTGAAGAGGCCGTCTGGATGAAGACTTCTCGCTGCCTGGATGAAGATCATTCAAGCGGGACTTCAAAAACTGTATGTGGATCGTCAAGGGTTTTTTTGATGGGTTTTTATTTTAGATTAGGGTTTGGGCTTGTAAAAGAGCTAAATGCCCTTTTAAGGGCAATGCTCATCCAAATGCCCTTTTCAGGGAAATGGGTGGCTAAGGTTTTTTAGATTTTTATTTTATTTTGTGGGTTTGGGGGGGTGGGGGTTAGTAATATTAGTGGGTATTTGTATATTTTTTTCACAAAACGAGCTGATATATTTAGGGCAATGTCCTACAAAAGGCCCTTTTAAGGGCCATGGGTAGTTTACTCTAGATTGTTTTTTTTTTATTTTGGGGTGTTTTTTTTAATGGGTATTAGAATAGGAATGATTTTTATTATTTTTGATAATTTGTTATTTTGTGTAATGTATTTTATGGGGGTGTTTTTTTTTTGGAGCAAAAGAGCTGTTTAACTTAGGGCAATGCCCTACAAAAGGCCTCTTTAAGGCACCCCAAAATGCCCTTTTAAGGGCCCTTGGTAGTTTGGGGGGTGGGGGTTGTAAACTGTTAGGGGCTGTTTTTTTGTATTAAAAGAGCTGTTTAACTTAGAGCAATGCCCTAAAAAAGGCCTTTTTTAGGGCCCTTGGTAGTTTAATCTAGATTAGTCTTTTTATTTTAGGTTGGTTCTTTTTTTTTTTAAAGGGTATTAGAATAGGAATAATTTAAATTTTTTGGGATAATTTCTTTTGTTTTGTTTTTGTAATGGTAGATTTTTTTTATTTTTTTTTATTTTTAGGTTTTAGTGTAAGGTATCTTAGGTTTTATTTTACAGGTAATTTTGTATTTATTTTAAGTAGGTAGCTAGTAAATAGTTAATAACTATTTACTAACTAGTCTACCTAGTTAAAATAAATACAAACTTGCCTTTGAAATAAAAATAAAACCTAAGCTAGCTACAATATAACTATTAGTTATATTGTAGCTATTTTACGGCCAGATTATGAGTTTTGCATTATGAGTGGTTCGGTAATAACTTGCAAGTTATTTCCACCACTCACCTTTAATAGCGCTGCTATTACAGGTTTTCCAAAAACCTGTGTTTGCAGGCAATATGGCAGCATTGAGCTCCATACCACACACAAATACCAGCGCTTCTTTGAGCTGGTTTTACGTGCTCGTGCACGATTTCCCCATAGACATAAATGGGGAGAGCCAGCTAAAAAAAAGCCTAACACCTGCAATAACAGAGCGTAAAGCTCCATAACGCAGCCCCATTGATTCCTATGGGGAAAGAAAATTTATGTTTAAACCTAACACCCTAACATAAACCCTGAGTCTAAACACCCCTAATCTGACACCCCCGACATCGCCGACACCTACATTACACTTATTAACCCATAATACGCCACCCCCAATGTCGCTGCCGCCTACCTACTCTTATTAACCCCTAATCTGCTGCCCCCAATGTCGATGCCACCTATCTACACTTATTAACCCCTAATCTGAAGCCCCCAACTAGCGCCACCGCCACTATTCTAAAGCTATTAACCCCTAAACCTCTGGCCTCCCACATCACTAACACTAAATAAATATATTAACCCCTAAACCTAGCCCTAAGTCTAACCCTAACCCTAACACCCCAAACTTTAATATAATTAAAATAAATCGAAATACAAATTACTATTATTACCTAAATAATTCCTATTTAAAAACTAAATACTTACCTGTAAAATACATCCTAATCTAGCTACAATATAACTAATAGTTACATTGTATCTAGCTTAGGTTTTATTTTTATTTTACAGGTAAGTTTGTATTTATTTTAACTAGGTAGACTAGATAGTAAAAAGTTATTAACTATTTGCTAGCTACCTAGTTAAAATAAATACAAACTTACCTGTAAAATAAAACCTAACCTGTATTACACTAAAACCTAACATTACACTAAAATTAAATAAATTAAATTAACAAAATACATTTAAAAAGCCCCCCCCCCCAAAAAAAAAAAAAAAAACCCTAGCCTACACTAAACTGCCAATGGCCCTAAAAAGGGCCTTTTGCAGGCATTGCCCCAAAGAAATCAGCTCTTTTACCTGTAAAACAAAAAATACAAACACCCCCCAACAGTAAAACCAACCACCCATACAACCAACCCCTCCAAATAAAAACCTACCTAAAAAACTTAAGCTCCCCATTGCTCTTAAAAGGGCATTTGTATGGGCATTGCCCTTAAAAGTGCATTTAGCTCTTTTACATTGCCCAAAGTCCCTAATCTAAAAATAAAACCCACCCAATAAACCCTTAAATTCAAGGGACGCCATCTTGGATGACATCATTTAAAGGGAAAATTAATTCTTCAAAAGCCATCGAAAGAAGAGGATGCTCTGCGTCGGATGTCTTGAAGATGGGGCCGCTCCGCGTCAGAAAGATGAAGATAAAAGATACCATCTGGATGAAGACTTCTGCGTGCCTGGAGGATGACTTCTTGACGCTTGGATGAGGATGGATGTCCGGTCTTCAAAAAAAGTGGATCTTCGGGGGTTAGTGTTTTTTTAAGGGTTTATTGGGTGGGTTTTATTTTTAGATTAGGGACTTTGGGCAATTTAAATGAGCTAAATGCCCTTTTAAAGGCAATGCCCATCCAAATGCCCTTTTCAGGGAAATGGGTGGCTAAGGTTTTTTAGATTTTTATTTTATTTTGTGGGTTTGGGGGGTGGGGGTTAGTAATATTAGTGGGTATTTGGTTTTTTAGGTAGGTTTTTATTGGGGGGGGTTGGTTGTGTGGGTGGTGGGTTTTACTGTTGGGGGGTTGTTTGTAATTTTTTTTATAGGTAGAAGAGCTGATTTCTTTGGGGCAATGCCCCACAAAAGGCCCTTTTAAGGGCTATTTGTAATTTAGTGTAGGGTAGGGCTTTTTTTTATTTTGGGGGGCTTTTTTTATTTTGTTAGGGGGATTAGATTAGGTGTAATTAGTTTAAAAATCTTGTAATTATTTTATTATTTTCAGTAATTTAGTGTTTGCTTTTTTTCGTACTTTAGATAAATTTTAAAATTGTAATTAATTGTATTTAATTTAGGGAATTTATTTAATTATAGTGTAGTGTTAGGTGTTAGTGTAACATAGGTTATATTTTACAGGTAAATTTGTCTTTATTTTAGCTAGGTAGTTATTAAATAGTTAATAACTATTTAATAACTATTCTACCTAGTTAAAATAAATACAAACTTGCCTGTAAAATAAAAATAAACCCTAAGATAGCTACAATGTAACTATTAGTTATATTGTAGCAATTTTAGGGTTTATTTTATAGGTAAGTATTTAGTTTTAAATAGGAATAATTTAGTGAATTGTAGTAATTTTATTTATATTTTTTAAAATTATATTTAAGTTAGGGGGGTTAGGGTTAGACATAGGTTTAGGGGTTAATACATTTAATATAGTGGTGGCGACGTTGGGGGCGGCAGATTAGGAGTTAATAAATGTAGGTAGGTGGCGGCGATGTTAGGGCAGGCAGATTAGGAGTTAATAATATTTAACTAATGGTTGCGATGCGGGAGTGCGGAGGTTTAGGGGTTAATATGTTTATTATAGTGGCGGAGATGTCCAGTTAGGGAGATTAGGGGTTAAAAAATTTATTTTAGTGTTTGCGATGTGGGGAGGGGGCTCGGTTTAAGGGTTAATAGGTAGTTTATGGGTGTTAATGTACTTTTTAGCACTTTAGTTAAGAGTTTTATACTACGGCGTTGTAGTGTAAAACTCTTAACCACTGACTTTAAAATGCGGTACCAGTCTTGACAGGAGAGGGTCTGCCGCTCACTTTTTGGCAGACTCGTAATACCGGCGCTATGCAAGTCCCATTGAAAATATAGGATACGCAATTGACGTAAGTGTATTTGCTGTATTTCCGAGTCTGGCCAAAAAGTGAGCGGTACACCTGTACCTGCAAGACTCGTAATACCAGCGGGTGTTAAAAAGCAGCATTGGGACCTCTCAACGCTGCTTTTGAACCCTAACGCACAACTCGTAATCTAGCCGATTGAGTAGTTCTTTTTGGAACTGGTTGTTGTTTAGCCTGGCTTTTTCAGGTGGTTCTGTAGTAGTCTTTGGAATTGCTACATGGCTACAGTTAAGTATACAAACTTTTTTTAAAGCTGCAGTGTGGCTATTGTAATACTGCCTGAAAAAGTACACATTAAATGTATGCACATTTGAATGTTATATACAAAATTTAATGGAACAACATTTGTAATATGCTGTGTTGAGTACAAATTTGCCATTATGAGGTACAAAGGGCTTGACACTGGGGCAGTACCCTTAAAAGGCCAAATTTGCACCATTTTATAAGGGTACAATATGGTACCATAGGACTGAAGTTCATTCTAGTCACCAAAGGTACAATCTGCAAGGGTACCAATTTATATCTTACTAAAAAGGAGAGAGAAAAATATTAGAGAATACAATAATCCTCTAAAAAAAGAAAGGGAATAAAAACAGCACGCATATGGCAGGGCATGTTTGGGCAAACTTCTTTTGTAAATGCTATATGAGTTTGATAAATTGTTGAATTGAGATGTAGTTCTGGTTTTAATTTGTATATAGTGGTGTGGTTGCTTGTTTCTGCTCTATTTTGAGATGGCAGGGCATGTTTGGACAAACTTCTTTTGTGAATGCTATATGAGTTTAATAAATTGTTGAAATTATAGCACGTTATTGGTACATGTTGGTAAGAAAGCATACAAAGTACTAAGTGTGAGGCGTGGCTCACTACCTGTGTAAATATAAAGTGGAGTGGAACTGATAGCTTGCTATATAAAGTTTGGTACATCTGTGGTAAGATCACCTGTATACTTTGTATATGCTCACTATGCAATTTGCTGCCTAAGGTACATCTCTTGGTAAGAACGGGTATATAATATCCATTACGAAGATTTCTGCATTTGCAAATGAAATATCAAGTGTGAGGCGTTGTTTATTATCTGTGTGAACACATGGTGTAGCAGAATGGCCTGCTTGGTACATCTATGGTAAGATCCCACACATGCCTAAAAGTTGCAATCATTTGCTTAAAAGTATATCTTTTGATTCAAACGGATACACTGGGGCCTAGTTATCAAGCCGTCAACCTCAAATACGCTGGAATTCCGCAGCGTATTTGTGGCGAGGCTGATTCGCCTTAATTATCAAAGGCTAGAGACCGGCAAAAGTAGAATTTTGTGACGTAAACTTCGATCCACCGGACTCAGTCCGACACAGATCGATTCTTACGTCACTCCAGATGTTCCGCACACAAGTGCAGCACTATCTGACTACTTTTGCTAGTTATCAAAAAAACTAGCAGGTACGCTCTGCACTTTTCCGGCCCAGCGTACCTGGTTTTCAAACTGCCACCCTGGAGGCGGCGGATCCCATAGGAATCAATGGGAGTCTGACCATAGCGAAAGTACAAGTTCGCTGCTGCCAGACATCCCATTGATTCCTATGGGAGCTGTCTACACCTAACACCCTAACATGTACCCCGAGTCTAAACACCACTAATCTGTCCCCCCTACACCGCCGCTACTAAATAAATTTATTACCCCCTAAACCGCCGCTCCCGGAGCCCACCGCAAGCTACTCTATACATATTAACCCCTAAACCGCCGCTCCCTGACCCTGCCGCAATTATAATAAAAGTATTAACCCCTAAACCGCCGCTCCCGGAGCCCACCGCTACCTACATTATACATAGTAACCCCTATCCTGCCCCCCTATACCGCCGCCCTCTATAATAAAGTTATTAACCCCTATCCTGCTGATCCCGCACCTCGCCGCAACTAAATAAATAGTTTAACCCCTAAACCGCCGCTCCTGGACCCTGCCGCAACCTATATTAAATTTATTAACCCCTAATCTGCCCCCCCTACACCGTCGCCACCTATAATACATTTATTAACCCCTATCCTGCCCCCCACTACACCGCCGCCACTGTAATAAATTTATTAACCCCGAAACCTAAGTCTAACACTAACCCTAACACCCCCCTAACTTAAATATTAATCAAATAAATCTAAATAATATTTCTATTATTAACTAAATTAATCCTATTTAAAACTAAATACTTACCTATAAAATAAACCCTAATATAGCTACAATATAAATAATAATTACATTGTAGCTATGTTAGGATTTATTTTTATTTTACAGGTAACTTTCAATTTATTTTAACTAGGTACAATAGCTATTAAATAGTTATTAACTATTTAATAGCTACCTAGCTAAAATAAAGAGAAATGTACCTGTAAAATAAAAACTAACCTAAGTTACAATTACACCTAACACTACACCATCATTAAATAAATTATTCCTTTTTAAAACTAAATACTTACCTGTTAAATAAACCCTAAGATAGCTACAATGTAATTAATAATTACATTGTAGCTATCTTAGGATTTATATTTATTTTACAGGTAACTTTGTATTTATGTTAGCTAGTTAGAATAGTTATTAAATAGTTATTAACTATTTAATAACCACCTAGCTAAAAGAAATACAAAATTACCTGTAAAATAAATCCTAACCTAAGTTACAATTAAACCTAACACTACACTATCATTAAATTAATTAAATAAATTAACTACAAATAACTGCAATTAAATACAATTACATAAACTAACTAAAGTACAAAAAATAAAAAAAGCTAAGTTACAAAAAATAAAAAAAATAAGTTACAAACATTTTAAAAATATTACAACAATTTTAAGCTAATTACACCTAATCTAAGCCCCCTAATAAAATAACAAACCCCCCAAAATAAAAAAAATGCCCTACCCTATTCTAAATTAAAAAAGTTCAAAGCTCTTTTACCTTACCAGCCCTTAAAAGGGCCTTTTGTGGGGCATGCCCCAAAGAATTCAGCTCTTTTGCCTGTAAAAGAAAAATACAACCCCCCCAACATTAAAACCCACCACCCACATACCCCTAATCTAACCCAAACCCCCCTTAAAATAACCTAACACTAATCCCCTGAAGATCATCCTACCTTGAGTCGTCTTCACTCAGCCGAGCAGCAATGGAACCGAAGAGGACATCCGGAGCGGCAGAAGTGATCATCCAAGGGGCGCTGAAGAAATCTTCCATCCGATGAAGTGATCCTCCAGTCGGCGCTGAAGAAGTCTTCCATCCGGGGAACATTCTATTGGCTGTTCCGATCAGCCAATAGAATGCGAGTTGAATCTGATTGGCTGATTCAATCAGCCAATCAGATTTTTCCTACCTTAATTCCGATTGGCTGATAGAATCCTATCAGCCAATCGGAATTGAAGGGACGCCATCTTGGATGATGTCCCTTAAAGGACCCTTCATTCGTCGGTAGTCCGTTGGTAAAGAAGGATGTTCCGCGTCGGCGGGATGAAGATTGAAGACCCCGCTTGGAAGATGACATTGCCCGGATAGAAGACTTCTTCAGCGCCTCTTGGAAGATGACATCGCCCGGATGGAAGACTTCTTCAGCGCCGACTGGAGGATCACTTCATCGGATGGAAGATTTCTTCAGCGCCCCTTGAATGATCACTTCTGCCACTCCGGATGTCCTCTTCGGTTTCATCGCTGCTCGGCTGAGTGAAGACGACTCAAGGTAGGATGATCTTCAGGGGATTAGTGTTAGGTTATTTTAATTACATTGTAGCTATCTTAGGGTTTATTTTACAGGTAAGTATTTAGTTTTAAATAGGAATAATTTATTTAAGTATAGTGTAGTGTTAGGTGTAATTGTAACTTAGGTTAGTTTTTATTTTACAGGTTAATTTCTCTTTATTTTAGCTAGGTAAGCTATTAAATAGTTAATAACTATTTAATAGCTATTGTACCTGGTTAAAATAAATTGAAATTTGCCTGTAAAATAAAAATAAATCCTATAATAGCTACAATATAATTATTATTTATATTGTAGCTATATTAGGGTTTATTTTAAAGGTAAGTATTTAGTTTTAAATAGGATTAATTTAGTTCATAATAGAAATATTATTTAGATTTATTTAATTAATATTTAAGTTAGGGGGGTGATAGGGTTAGTGTTAGACTTAAGTTTAGGGGTTAATAATTTTATTACAGTGGCGGCGGTGTAGTGGGGGGCAGGATAGGGGTTAATAAATTTATTATAGGTGGCGACGGTATAGGGGGGGCAGGATAGGGCTTAATAAATGTAATATAGGTTGCGGCGGGGTCAAGGAGCGGTGGTTTAGGGGTTAAACTATTTATTTAGTTGCGGCGAGGTGTGGGATCAGCAGGATAGGGGTTAATAACTTTATTATAGAGGGCGATGGTATGGGGGGCAGGATAGGGGTTACTAGGTATAATGTAGGTGGCAGCGGTGTCCGGGAGCGGCGGTTTAGGGGTTAATACATTTATAAGATTTGCGGCGGGGTCTAGGAGCGGCGGTTTAGGGGTTAATAAATTTATTTAGTTGTGGGAGGCTCCGGGGGCGCCGGTATAGGGGGTAGAACAGTGTAGTTATTGTGGGTGCTTAGTGACAGGCTAGCAAAAAATCTGTAAAAAAGCAGAAGAGCAGCGAGATCGGATGAGAGATAACTCTCACTGTCCGCTGCTCATCGCCCCGTACTTGGTGCGCGGCTTTTTGACAGCTTTTTTGATAACTTAGGCAAATTTTTGCAGGTCCGTGGCGGCGATGTGAGGTGAGCTTAGGCGGGCGTATTGGGCCGGCGAAGGCAGGAAAAGTAGACACGTTGATAACTACCCCCCATTGTATTCAGTATGAAGATTGCTTTGTCTTGCTAACAGCACGGTCTGTCCAATCAGGTGATTCTTGGAGACTGACCCCTCCCATTTCTACATTCATCATAGGGAGGAGGTGAATGAACTTTTGTTAGCATTGCATGAACTTTATATTTGCTTGCTTGCTCATGTATATGTATATGTTTCTCTGCCTTGTTCCAAACTGTATACATTTACTCTGTGATCACAGGTTATTATAAATTGGATTTATAAGAGGATTATTTCATCTGTATTGTATCCTGCCGTTTGTTCAAGCAAGGCTATGTATGCCTGTAATGCTAGATACAATTCATTTGATGTTTTATTACCTGTACTTTGCTATATGCGACTGATATAGAATATACATATATATATATAAAACATGGAAGGGAACTGCACTCCAAGACCGGATCAGGTACACATCCTGTGACTCAGTAACATCCAGCCCTGGGTGTTAAAAAGCACTCCAAAAAAGCTGTGATGTCACCAGAGCCACAGGCAGTTAACCCCAGTCCGGAATGGGTGCAAGAACCAAGGGAGATTACAAATAAAAAGTAATACAACACATAGAAACACCCAGCACTCACCAGCTAGCTCACAGCTAAGATAAAATCACAACTGGAAAGGTTAGTCACCGCATCTGGCCAAATGGGAAAGCTCAGGCACCACCTTAAGGTCCTTTCCTTAGCCTGAGTCCCTAACACAGGCACACCATCATGCGAGCTCACAAAGCTAAACAAACTGAGAACAAAGAAGGGGTGCACAGGTGGCTGTAATCACCCATAGAAAATACAAAACATGGAAGGGAACTGCACTCCAAGACCGGATCAGGTACACATCCTGTGACTCAGTAACATCCAGCCCTGGGTGCTAACTAGCACTCCAAAAAAGCTGCGATGTCACCAGAGCCACAGGCAGTTAACCCCAGTCCGGAATGGGTGCAAGAACCAAGGGAGATTACAAATAAAAAGTAATACAACACATAGAAACACCCAGCACTCACCAGCTAGCTCACAGCTAAGATAAAATCACAACTGGAAAGGTTAGTCACCGCATCTGGCCAAATGGGAAAGCTCAGGCAACACGTCAAGGTCCTTTCCACTGCCTGAGTCCCTAACACAGCCACACTATCTCATGCGAGCTCACAAAGCTAAACAAACTGAGAACAAAGAAGGGGTGCACAGGTGGCTGTAATCACCCATAGAAAATACAAAACATGGAAGGGAACTGCACTCCAAGACCGGACCAGGTACACATCCTGTGACTCAGCAACATCCAGCCCTGGGTGCTAAATATCACTCCAAAAAAGCTGTGATGTCACCAGAGCCACATATTTATGCAGCTCTGTGGTGTTACTTTACCTCTGCATGTACAAGTGATATATTAGAGCTCTACCTGTTTTGGATTTTATATCCAAATATCCGATACAGGAAATGGTACTAATTGTGTGATTTAATGATACAGGCTTGTATTATATTGATATGAGATGTAGTTAAGTTCTGGTTTTAATTTGTATATAGTGGTGTGGTTGCATGTTTGTGCTCTATTTTTGAGATGGCAGGGCATGTTTGGGCAAACTTCTTTTGTAAATGCTATATGAGTTTAATAAATTGTGGAATTCACCTCATATGCGCGCCGTTTTTATTCCCTTTCTTTTTTTAGAGGATTATTGTATTCTCTAATATTTTTCTCTCTCCTTTTTAGTAAGATATAATTTGTTAAGAGGGAGGCACCGTGAGGTTTATAAGTGGTATATACTACTCTCTCATTTCTTCTATAATATAAGGGTACTAATTTGTACCCATTTTACAGGGTACAGCAGGTGTACCTTTGAGGGTACTGCCCCAGTGACAAGCTGTTGTACCCCTAAAGGTACAATTTTTGCACATTTTTTCTGACAGTGTGGTGGGTTTTACTGTTGGGGGGTTGTTTGTATTTTTTGTACAGGTAAAAGAACTGGTTTCTTTGGGGCAATGCCGCAAAAGGCCCTTTTAAGGGCTATTGGTAGTTTAGTTTAGGTTAGGGTTTTTTTTATTTTGGGGTGGCTTTTTTTATTTTGATAGGGCTATTAGATTAGGTGTAATTAGTTTAAATATCTGTATTTTTTTTTTATTTTCTGTAAATTAATGGGGTTTTTGTTTGTAATTTAGTTAATTGTTAGTGATGTCGCGAATAGTTCCCGGCGAACATAGCTTGTTCGTGTTCACCGCGGCGGGCAAACATATGCGATGTTCGATCCGCCCCCTATTCGTCATCATTGAGTTATACTTTGACCCTGTACCTCACAGTCAGCAGACACATTCCAGACAATCAGCAGCAGACCCTCCTACCTCCTGGACAGCATCCATTTTAGATTAATTTGGAAGCTGCATTCTTACGGCTAGATTTAGAGTTTTGTCGGTAACGACCCGCGTAGCTAACGCTGGCTTTTTTCTGGCCGCACCTTTTAAATACCTCTGGTATTGAGAGTTCACAGAATGGCTGCGTTAGGCTCCAAAAAAGGAGCGTAGAGCATATTTACCGCCACTGCAACTCTCGATACCAGCTTCAAAAATGTGCTCGTGCACGATTCCCCCATAGAAAACAATGGGGCTGTTTGAGCTGAAAAAAAACCTAACACCTGCAAAAAAGCCGCGTTCAGCTCCTAACGCAGCCCCATTGTTTCCTATGGGGAAACACTTCCTACGTCTGCACCAAACACTCTAACATGTACCCCGAGTCTAAACACCCCTAACCTTACACTTATTAACCCCTAATCTGCTGCCCCCGCTATCACTGACCCCTGCATATTATTTTTAACCCCTAATCTGCCGCTCCGTACACCCCCGCCATCTACATTATCCCTATGTACCCATAATCTGCTGCCCTAACATCGCCGACCCCTATATTATATTTATTAACCCCTGATCTGCCGCCCCCAACGTCGCCTCCACCTAACTACACTTATTAACCCCTAATCTACCGACCGGACCTGAGCGCTACTATAATAAATGTATTAACCCCTAATCCGCCTCACTCCCGCCTCAATAACCCTATAATAAATAGTATTAACCCCTAATCTGCCCTCCCTAACATTGCCGACACCTAACTTCAAGTATTAACCCCTAATCTGCCGACAGGAGCTCACCGCTACTCTAATAAATTTATTAACCCCTAAAGCTAAGTCTAACTTTAATAACACCCCCCTAAATTAAATATAATTTAAATCTAACGAAATAAATTAACTCTAAATTATTCCTATTTAAAGCTAAATACTTACCTGTAAAATAAACCCTAATATAGCTACAATATAAATTATAATTATATTATAGCTATTTTAGGATTAATATTTATTTTACAGGCAACTTTGTATTTATTTTAACCAGGTACAATAGCTATTAAATAGTTAAGAACTATTTAATAGCTAAAATAGTTAAAATAATTACAAAATTACCTGTAAAATAAATCCTAACCTAAGTTACAATTAAACCTAACACTACACTATGAATAAATTAATTAAATAAAATACCTACAATTATCTACAATTAAACCTAACACTACACTATCAATAAATAAATTAAATACAATTCCTACACATAAATACAATTAAATAAACTAACTAAAGTACAAAAAATAAAAAAGAACTAAGTTACAAAAAATAAAACAATCTTTACAAACATTAGAAAAAAATTACAACAATTTTAAACTAATTACACCTACTCTAAGCCCCCTAATAAAATAACAAAGACCCCCAAAATAAAAAAATGCCCTACCCTATTCTAAATTACAAAAGTTCAAAGCTCTTTTACCTTACCAGTCCTGAACAGGGCCCTTTGCGGGGCATGCCCCAAAGAATTCAGCTCTTTTGCCTGTAAAAAAACACATACAATACCCCTCCGCCAACATTACAACCCACCACCCACATACCCCTAATCTAACCCAAACCCCCCTTAAATAAACCTAACACTAAGCCCCTGAAGATCTTCCTACCTTATCTTCACCTCGCCGGTTATCACACCGATCGGTCCTGGCTCCAAAATCTTCATCCAACCCAAGCGGGGGCTAGACATCCATCATCCGGCGGCTGAAGAGGTCCAGAAGAGGATCCAAAATCTTCATCCTATCCAGGAAGAAGAGGAAGATAGGATCTTCCTATCCGGGAAGATCCTATCGGATCAGCCAATCGGATTGAACTTGATTCTGATTGGCTGATTCCATCAGCCAATCAGAAAATTTCCTACCTTAATTCCGATTGGCTGATAGAATCCTATCAGCCAATCGGAATTCGGGGGACGTATTTGTAAATATTTTTTTATTTTTTGTAAATTAGTTCTTTTTTATTTTTTGTACTTTAGTTAGTTTATTTAAATGTATTTATTTGTAGGTATTGTATTTAATTAATTTATTGATAGTGTAGTGTTAGGTTTAATTGTAGATAATTGTAGGTATTTTATTTAATTAATTTATTGATAGTGTAGTGTTAGGTTTAATTGTAACTTAGGTTAGGATTTATTTGTGGCAAACCTAGCCACTTCTGGACTATAACATAAGAAAGGTTGTCTATAGGCTGTATATTGTGCTATGTAGATGTGACAGACCCTTCTGTCAGCACTGAAAGAGTTAACTGTGTTCAGCTTTAGCCTCAGCTATTGTGCACTGTCATTAATGTTATTGATACACAGTCCATTGTTTAATCAACCTCAGAGAGCAGACCCTAGATGATAAGGAAAGACAAGTGTGTGTCTGTGTTTAAATTGTTATCAGCTTGAGCAAGGTATTCTATTGTATCATGTAAAAGGGCGTGTTCCCTCCATTCAATGTACAACATTCTTTCAACCCCCCTTCTGGGGGGGTCAGACCTGCATAAATACTGGGCATATGAGCCTTAATAAAAGTCATTCTGTTTAAAACCTGAAAACTGGCTGGGTTGTGAATTGCTGATTCCCTATGCAGGACATTGTTCCCTGGTGTTAACCCTTGGTATCCGGTTGGTACCGTTACAATTGGTGGCAAGCGACGGAATGAACCTTATCGCCCAGAAGAGCAACTACACAAGCCAGTAACCTCAGGAAGAGGGGGATTACTACAATACTGACTAAGATGGAAGGAGTACCAGGGACCGAAGTGAATGGAGATGGATTATTCTAAGCTAAAGAGACAAACGTAAAAGGAACTGCTAGAAGCCAGGGGAAAGATAGGCAGCAGCAAACCCAAGGCTATATTAATTGCTGAGCTGATGGAGGGAGACAGAGCTCGCAGCGCTACGCCTCCAGCAGCCATGGAGGAGACCCTATACCAGAGGGAAATGAGGACCAGGCTGGAATTTTTACCCCAACCTGTACCACGGGATATGCTATCCGTGGTAATGGCAGATGTGCAGGAGTACGTGATGGCACACAGTCCGCGGAATGCATCCTCCCGAGCAGAATCCATTTTGGACGCACTCAGCAACCCAGTAAGACCCAAAATCCCATACCATGCATTTAAAATGTTTTGTGAGGAGAAGGATGAGATTGATGGGTATTTACAGGATTTTGAGAGACTGTGCGAGTTACATGATTTGGAGCAGTCCGTATGGGTGCCGGTGCTAGCAGGCAAGCTAGCCGGTAGGGCAGCGGAAGCGTATCGCGCTGTACCCAGGGAGGACAGCAAGGATTACGCTAAAGTGAAGAGAGCGATCTTGGAAAGATATGCCATTACCTCAGAGGCATACCGGCGCAAGTTTAGAGGCCTGCGCAAGCCAGAAAGAGATTCCCATGCAGAGTGGGCCCACAAGCTGGATCAAGCATCTCAGGGGTGGATACAGGCCAGCCAAGCTACCACCATGGAAGAATTGCGACAACTGATGCTGTTGGAGCAATTCTTTAACGGCTTGTCCCCAGAAGCCCAAGAATGGGTGAGAGATCGAAAACCCCTCACCTTAACCGAAGCAGCCAGATTAGCAGACCAGCATTTTGATGCCAGGAGGCACCATGGACTACAGCTTAACAACGGACGGGCTAATATACAATGCCACACCTGCAAGCAGTGGGGACATATGGCACGTGAGTGCACCCAAAATCGGAGCAGACAAGCTTGGAACCAGGTCAGACAGAACCTGGCCCCAAGGGCGGCTGCTCACCATTACCAAACGGAGCCAGCCGCTCATGAGGTGTTGAGCACCCAAGCCGAGGAACCCCTGGGAATTCTGCATGAGGTGATGTCGGTCCAGGGACTTCGGGATTCGGGAGCTACTTTAACCCTGATAGCTCCCCATTTGGTGCCGGATACAGCACCCACTGGCGGATCCGTGGCAGTACGAGGGGCAGGGGGAGCAGTATACCGATTGCCCACTGCTAGAGTGGAGTACAGACCCCCAGTCACCCCAGCAGCTGCCAGTTACCAACCCCCGGCGCACCGCTATACCACACGGCCTCCGGCCACGAACTACCCTCAGAGAGCCCGGTTCAATTCGCGGGGCTACTCACAACCTATTCGGTGCTTTGGATGTAAGCAACTAGGGCACAAAAGACCAGAGTGTCCCCTAAACGCAGCGAATCAAGCACAGTCCTGGAGAAGACCCGCTGGCGGAATCCCACATAATCCTCAGCCTGTGGCCCGCTACGTAGAGGCGCCAGAATGCTGGGGCAGCCTACATGAAGCAGACCCCGTGCAAGCTGCCCACCGGAATAACCGGCAACGGGTTAAAGTGAATGGGAAGGAGGTCAGTTGTCTACGGGATACTGGTACTACCATGACCTTGCTTCAAGAGAACTTGGTGCCTGAGAAACAGCACACTGGAGACACTGTGGCTGTGAGGGTAGCAGGGGGCACTGTGTTCCGCCTACCTGTTGCCAGGGTACATTTGGATTGGGGAGTGGGCGCTAGACTTGTGAATGTGGGGGTCAAGAAGGACTTACCTGCTGATGTTCTCCTTGGAAATGACTTGGCCCCCCCTTGTTTCTGCCTATGCTCCCATGGATCCCGCTGATGTTAACCCTGTGACTACCCAAGCCCAGTCCCTCGGGGAAGAGACGCTTCCATGTTTGGGGTGGGGGCAGTACTGAGCCAAGTTGGAGCAGATGGCGGAGAACACCCCGTAGCCTACTTGAGCCGAAAGTTGTTGCCCCGGACATCCCCAAGCCGATCCGTTGGGATCAGACTGTGTATGCCGGCTTGGTTCTGGGGGAGCATTGTGGCAAACCTAGCCACTTCTGGACTATAACATAAGAAAGGTTGTCTATAGGCTGTATATTGTGCTATGTAGATGTGACAGACCCTTCTGTCAGCACTGAAAGAGTTAACTGTGTTCAGCTTTAGCCTCAGCTATTGTGCACTGTCATTAATGTTATTGATACACAGTCCATTGTTTAATCAACCTCAGAGAGCAGACCCTAGATGATAAGGAAAGACAAGTGTGTGTCTGTGTTTAAATTGTTATCAGCTTGAGCAAGGTATTCTATTGTATCATGTAAAAGGGCGTGTTCCCTCCATTCAATGTACAACATTCTTTCAACCCCCCTTCTGGGGGGGTCAGACCTGCATAAATACTGGGCATATGAGCCTTAATAAAAGTCATTCTGTTTAAAACCTGAAAACTGGCTGGGTTGTGAATTGCTGATTCCCTATGCAGGACATTGTTCCCTGGTGTTAACCCTTGGTATCCGGTTGGTACCGTTACATTATTTTACAGGTAATTTTGTAATTATTTAACTATTTTAGCTATTAAATAGTTCTTAACTATTTAATAGCTATTGTACCTGGTTAAAATAAATACAAAGTTACCTGTAAAATAAATATAAATCCTAAAATAGCTATTATATAATTATAATTTATATTGTAGCTATATTAGGATTTATTTTACAGGTAAGTATTTAGCTTTAAATAGGAATAATTTATTTAATAAGAGTTAATTTATTTAGTTAGATTTAAATTATATTTAACTTAGGGGGGTGTTAGTGTTAGGGTTAGACTTAGCTTTAGGGGTTAATACATTTATTAGAATAGCGGTGAGCTCCAGTCAGCAGATTAGGGGTTAATACTTGAAGTTAGGTGTCGGCGATGTTAGGGAGGGCAGATTAGGGGTTAATACTATTTATTATAGGGTTATTGAGGCGGGAGTGAGGCGGATTAGGGGTTAATAACTTTATTATAGTAGCGGTGCGGTCCGCTTGGCAGATTAGGGGTTAATAAATGTAGGCAGGTGGAGGCGACATTGAGGGGGGCAGATTAGGGGTTAATAAATATAATATACGGGTCGGCGGTGTTAGGGGCAGCAGATTAGGGGTACATAAGGATAACGTAGGTGGCGGCTCTTTGCGATCGGCAGATTAGGGGTTAATTATTGTAGGTAGCTGGCGGCGACGTTTTGGGGGGCAGGTTAGGGGTTAATAAATATAATATAGGGGTCGGCGGTGTTAGGGGCAGCAGATTAGGGGTACATAAGTATAACGTAGGTGGCGGTCGGCAGATTAGGGGTTAAAAAAAATTAATTGAGTGGCGGCGATGTGGGGGGACCTCGGTTTAGGGGTACATAGGTAGTTTATGGGTGTTAGTGTACTTTAGAGCACAGTAGTTAAGAGTTTTATAAACCGGCGTTAGCCCAGAAAGCTCTTAACTACTGACTTTTTTCTGCGGCTGGAGTTTTGTCGTTAGATTTCTAACGCTCACTTCAGACACGACTCTAAATACCGGAGTTAGAAAGATCCCATTGAAAAGATAGGATACGCAATTGACGTAAGGGGATCTGCGGTATGGAAAAGTCGCGGCTGCAAAGTGAGCGTTAGACCCTTTCCTGACTGACTCCAAATACCGGCGGTAGCCTAAAACCAGCGTTAGGAGCCTCTAACGCTGGTTTTCACGGCTACCGCTAAACTCTAAATCTAGGCCTTAGAGAGAGGAGGAACAGTGTAGCTGCTGCAGATTTAATAGAGAAATCGATAGCTAGGCTAGTGTATTCAGTGTCCACTACAGTCCTGAAGGACTCATCTGATCTCCGCTGTAAGGACAGCACCCCAAAAAGTCCTTTTTTAGGGCTAGAACATCATTTTTTTTAATTTTTTTTTTGCCTGTGTAATTTTGACTGTGAAACATCAGTCTGCTAGTGTAATCTAATTGCAGTTGCCTGCCTGCCAGCGTGTGTGCCAGGCCCACTTGACAACTAGTGCCACCACTCATATCTGTTGTAACATTAGTGTAAATTAAAAAAAAAAACTTTTTTGACTGTGAAACATCTGACTGCTAGTGTAATCTAATTGCAGTTGCCTGCCTGCCAGTGTGTGTGCCAGACCCACTTGCCATCTAGTGCCACCACTCATATCTGTTGTAACAGTAGTGTAAATTTAAAAAAAAAAACTTTTTTGACTGTGAAACATCAGTCTGCTAGTGTAATCTAATAGCAGTTACCTGCCTGCCAGCGTGTGTGCCAGGCCCACTTGCCAACTAGTGCCACCACTCATATCTGTTGTAACAGTAGTGTAAATTTTGTAAAAAAAAACTTTATATACTGTGAAACATCAGTCTGCTTGTGTAATCTAATTGCAGTTGCCTGCCTGCCAGCGTGTGTGCCAGGCTCACAGCGTATACTGTGCCCACTTGCCCAGTGGCACCACTCATATCTTGTTTAATAGTAGTGTAAGTGTACATTTAAAAAAATAAAAACTTTTTGGACTGTCAAACATCAGTCTGCTTTTTTGTGTCAGGCTCACAGCGTATACTGTGCCCACTTGCCCAGTGCCACCACTCATATCTTGTTTAATAATAGTGTAAGTGTACATTTAAAAAAAATGACAGGCAGAGGCAGGCCACCCCGCAGGTGCCGTCGTGGTCGTGGTGCTGTGATTCCCTTTGGCCATAGAATAATGCCCAGTGTTCAGAGGCCACGTACCATGAACTCGAAAAGTTCTGAGGAGGACATAGTTGACTTTTTAACACAGGACACCCAATCTTCTATAGCTTCCGCTCCAAACCTTGACGCACCATCCTCCTCCAGCTTATCTTCGGGCACCTCTCAAGTTACCACTCGCCTGCCTGCCACCACCACCAACACTAGCACCACTGCCGCTTCACTTGATCTGTCAGAGGAGTTTTTTACACATCAGTTGGAAGAAATGAGTGATGCGCAACCATCATTGACAGAGGATGTAGATAACAGTGATATGTCTCAGTCAGGCAGCATTACAGACATGGACGTACGGTGTGATGATGATGATGTTGTACCCGCTGCTGCTTCCTTTGTTGATTTGTCAGATACAAGTGAAGCGGTTGATGATGACGATGCGTCCGTGGATGTCACGTGGGTGCTAGAAGAGAAGAAGAACAGGGGGAAAGTTCAGATGGGAAGACAGAGAGGAGGAGGAGATGAGTTGGAAGCAGGGGGAGGTCGTCGCAAGGAGCTAGTGGCACAGTCAGACAGCATGCATCGGCACCCAGGGTCAGCCAGACAGCACGCCAATCAACGCATGCTGTTGCCACCACCAGAATGGCGTCATCGCAGAGCTCAGCAGTGTGGCATTTTTTTGTGTGTCTGCCTCTGACCACAGCGATGCCATTTGCAACCTGTGCCAAAAGAAACTGAGTCGTGGGAAGTGCAACACCCACCTAGGTACAACTGCTTTGCGAAGGCACATGATCGCACATCACAAACGCCTATGGGATCAACACATGAGTATAAGCAGCACACAAACTCAAAGCCGCCATCCTCCTCCTGGTCCAGCATCTTCAGACACGTCAACCACTGCTGTCCTCCTTGCCCCCTCTCAACCATCCGCCACTCCGTCTCTCTTCCGGAGCAGTTCCTGCTCATCTGCCCACCTGCTCATCTGCCCACAGTCAGGTGTCTGTCAAGGACATGTTTGAGAGTAAGAAGCCAATGTCACAAAGTCACCCCCTTGCTCGGCGTCTGACAGCTGGCTTGTCTGAACTCTTAGCCCGCCAGCTTTTACCATACAAGCTGGTGGAGTCTGAGGCATTCAAAAAATTTGTAGCTATTGGGACACCGAAGTGGAAGGTACCCGGCCGAAATTTCTTTGCACAAAAGGCAATCCCCAACTTGTACTCGATTGTGCGAAAGGAAGTAATGGCATGTCTGGCACACAGTGTTGGGGCAAGGGTCCATATGACCACTGATAGCTGGTCTGCAAAGCATGGTCAGGGCAGGTATATCACCTACACTGCGCATTGGGTAAACCTGCTGACGGCTGCCAAGCATGGAATGCATGCCTCTGCAGAGGAGGAGTTGGTGACACCACCACGACTTGCAGGCAGGCCTGCTGCCACCTCCTCTACTCCTCCTACTCCATCCTCTTCCATAACCTCCTCGGCTGACTCCTCTTCTGCTGCTGCGTCTTGCTCCACATCAACGGCACCCCCCAGCTCCGCAGGTGCTATTCCACATCCCGGATACAGCAGTGTCACGCTGTCTTGGGGTTGACTTGCCTGAAAGCAGAGAGTCACACCGTACCAGCACTCCTGTCCGCCCTGAACGCACAGGTGGATCAGTGGCTGACTCCGCACCAACTGGAGATCGGCAAAGTGGTTTCTGACAACGGAAGTAATTTGGTGGTGGCATTAAAATTGGGCAAGTTGACACATGTGCCGTGCATGGCACATGTGTGTAATCTGATCGTACAACGCTTTGTGCATAAGTACCCAGGCTTACAGGACATCCTGAAGCAGGCCATGAAGGTGTGTGGCCATTTGAGGCGCTCCTACACGGCCATGGCGCACTTTTCCGATATCCAGCGGCGAAACAACATGCCAGTGAGGCGATTGATTTGCGACAGTCCAACACGTTGGAATTCAACACTCCTAATGTTCGACCGCCTGCTCCAACAAGAAAAAGCTGTTAAGGAGTATTTGTATGACCGGGGTGCTAGGACAGCCTCTGCGGAGCTGGGAATTTTTTTGCCACGTTACTGGGCGCTCATGCGCAATGCCTGCAGGCTCATTCGTCCTTTTGAGGAGGTGACAAACCTAGTCAGTCGCACTGAAGGCACCATCAGCGACATCATACCATTTGTTTTCTTCCTGGAGCGTGCCCTGCGAAGAGTGCTGGATCAGGCCATAGATGAGTGTGAAGAGGAAGAGGAAGAGTTGTGGTCACCATCACCACCAGAACCAGCCTTATCAGCATCGCTTGCTGGACCAGCGGCGACGCTGGAAGAGGATTGTGAGGAAGAGGATTCAGAGGAGGAATGTGGCTTTGAGGAGGAGAAGGAAGACCAACCACAACAGGCATCCCAGGGTGCTCGTTGTCACCTATCTGGTACCCATGGTTTGTACGTGGCTGGGGGGGAGAAGATACCTTCAGTGACATCACTGAGGACGAGGAACGGGACATGAGTAGCTCGGCATCCAACCTTGTGCAAATGGGGTCTTTCATGCTGTCGTGCCTGTTGAGGGACCCTCGTATAAAAAAGCTGAAGGAGAACGACCTGTACTGGGTGTCCACGCTACTAGACCCCCGGTATAAGCATAAAGTGCCAGAAATGTTACCGAATTACCTCAAGTTGGCAAGGATGCAGCATTTCCAAAATAAATTAAAAAGTATGCTTTACACAGCGTATAAGGGTGATGTCACAGCACAACGTTAATCTAACAGGGGAAGAGCTGAAAGTAATCCTCCGACTCCCACGACCACGCCGGCAAGGACAGGACGCTTTACGGACCTTCGGGGTCCACCATCAGAGAACGACTCGACCGACAGGTAGCAGACTACCTCGCATTAACTGCAGATCTCGACACTCTGAGGAGCGATGAACCCCTTGACTACTGGGTGTGCAGGCTTGACCTGTGGCCTGAGCTATCCCAATTTGCAATAGAACTTCTGGCCTGCCCCGCTTCAAGTGTCCTGTCAGAAAGGACCTTCAGTGCAGCAGGAGGTATTGTCACTGAGAAGAGAAGTCGCCTAGGTCAAAAAAGTCTAGATTACCTCACCTCTATTAAGATGAATGAGGGATGGGTCCCGAAGGGACTGACATTGGGCGATACATTCGAGTAAAAAAGGCCTGATGAGATGAGCTGCCTTGGGCTAAAAATGGTCCACACGCTGAACTAGGGTTCAAGCCGCAATGTTTTAGGGCACTTTCTGCCTGGGAAACAAACATCAATTTTTCCGGCCGCTGCTACAACAATACCTAATTTTTCAGGCATGTGTACATGCCAAATTTTTCTGGCCTCTGGTGCTGCACTGTGGCTTCAAAAAAAAAAAAAAGACACTTAACAGGGATTAAACTAATAGGAATAGTACTACTTAACACACCACTCCTATCTGGTGGCACATTAGATTGCACGCACAGTGCCCCAAATTTGAAGTAGGAGGACCGACCAAGCATCTTTTTCCATCTCCCGGTTCCTAAAATCCATGCCATATACACATCCCCTGATAGGGGACACCGCAGTGGAAGGTACCCGGCCGAAATTTCTTTGTACAAAAGGCAATCCCCAACCTGTACTCGATTGTGCAAAAGGATGTAAACTTACCATGGGTCCCAGACCGCAAGTCTTGTAATTCTCTGTCTGGGAAATTATCTATCTATCAAATCTATCTATTTATCTATCAAATCTATCTATCTATCTATCGTATCTATCAAATGTATCTATTGCATCTATTGATCTATCTATCTAATCTATGTATCTATCAAATCTATCTATCTCGTGGCCGGACCGACCAAGCATCCTAAAATCCATGCCATATACACATCCCCTGATAGGGGACACTGCAGTGGACGGTACCCGGGCAAAATTTCTTTGTACAAAAGGCAATCCCCAACCTGTACTCGATTGTGCAAAAGGAAGTAACCTTACCATGGGTCACAGACCGCACGTCTTGTAATTCTCTGTCTGGGAAATTATCTATCTATCAAATCTATCTATTTATCTATCAAATCTATCTATTGTATCTATCAAATGTATATTGCATCTATTGATCTATCTATCTAATCTATGTATCTATCTATCAAATCTATCTATCTCGTGGCCGGACTGTTTTGTGACAGCCACTTGTGTTTCGGCCAAATGTCCGTCGGCCAAATGTCCGTCGGCCAAATGTCCGTCGGCTAAAAGTCCAGACACGATTGCACGCGCAGTGCCCCATATTTGAAGTAGGAGAACCGACCAAGCATCTTTTTCCATCTCCTAAAATCCATGCCATATACACGTCCCCTGAGAGGGGGCGTAACAGGGATTAAACTGATCGGAATAGTACTACTTAACACACCACTCATATCTGGTGGCACAGTAGATTACACGATTGTGACAGCCACTTGTATTTCGGCCAAATGTCCGTCGGACAAATGTCCATCGGCTAAAAGTCTGGCCATGATTGCACGAGCAGCGCCCCAAATTTGAAGTAGGAGGACCGAACAAGCATCTTTTTCCATCTCCCGGTTCCTAAAATCCATGCCATATACAGGTCCTCTGGCGCCGCAACTGCCTCTGGGAACCTTACCATGGGTCCAGACCGCACGTCTTGTAATTCTCTGTCTGGGAAATTATCTATCTATCAAATCTATCTATCTATCGTATCTATCAAATGTATATTGCATCTATTGATCTATCTATCTAATCTATCTATCAAATCTATCTATCTGTGGCCGGACTGTTTTGTGAAAGCCACTTGTGTTTCGGCCAAATGTCTGTCAGCCAAATGTCCGTCGGCTAAAAGTCCGGCCACGATTGCACGTGCAGTGCCCCAAATTTGAAGTAGGAGGACCGACCAAGCATCTTTTCCATCTCCCGGTTCCTAAAATCCATGCCATATACACGACCCCTGATAGGGGGCGTAACAGGTATTAAACTGATCAGAATAGTACTACTTAACACACCACTCATATCTGGTGGCACAGTAGATTGCACGCGCAGTGCCCCAAATTTGAAGTAGGAGGACCGACCAAGCATCTTTTTCCATCTCCCGGTTCCTAAAATCCATGCCATATACACGTCCCCTGGCTCCGCAACTGCCTCTGGAAACTTTACCATGGGTCCCAGACCGCACGTCTTCTAATTCTCTGTCTGGGAAATGATATATCTATCAAACCTATCTATTTATCTATCAAATCTATCTATCTATCTATCTATCTATCTATCTATCTATCTATCTATCTATCTATCTATCGTATCTATCAAATGTATATTGCATCTATTGATCTATCTATCTAATCTATGTATCTATCTATCAAATCTATCTATCTCGTGGTTGTGCAAATGGACTGTTTGCGGTTGTTTGCGGTGCGTTACACTTGGAGTTTGGTCTGTCACTGTGAAGTGGGCGTAACCCTTACATTACCTGATCGATACAACATCATAACTGATGTTTTAAAGCACGTTATTCCAAACAATTTAGGAATGTTAGGTGATTAAGGCACTTTATGGGTTAAAAACAGACTCTGCATAAACTATGTATTTTTCCGTGGGAGTTTTGCCAGGGATCCCCCTCCGGCATAACACAGTCCAGGTGTTAGTCCCCTTGAAACAACTTTTCCATCACTATTGTGGCCAGAAAGAGTCCCTGTGGGTTTTAAAGTTCGCCTGCCTATTGAAGTCAATGGCGGTTCGCCCGGTTCGCCCGTTCGCAAACATTTGCAGGCATTCGCCGTTCGCGAACGGAAAATTTTCAGTTTGCGGCATCACTAATTATAAACACATATATACTGCAGGGCAGTCTCACAGCAGATCTCTCATTATAAACACATATATACTGCAGGGCAGTCTCACAGCAGATCTCTCATTATAAACACATATATACTGCAGGGCAGGCACACAGCAGATCTCTAATTATAAACACATATATACTGCAGGGCAGTCACACAGCAGATCTCTCATTATAAACACATATATACTGCAGGGCAGTCTCACAGCAGATCTCTCATTATAAACACATATATACTACAGGGCAGTCACACAGCAGATCTCTCATTATAAACACATATATACTGCAGGGCAGTCACACAGCAGATCTCTCATTATAAACACATATATACTGCAGGGCAGTCACACAGCAGATCTCTCATTATAAACACATATATACTGCAGGGCAGTCTCACAGCAGATCTCTCATTATAAACACATATATACTGCAGGGCAGTCTCACAGCAGATCTCTCATTATAAACACATATATACTGCAGGGCAGTCACACAGCAGATCTCTCATTATAAACACATATATACTGCAGGGCAGTCACACAGCAGATCTCTCATTATAAACACATATATACTACAGGGCAGTCACACAGCAGATCTCTCATTATAAACACATATATACTACAGGGCAGTCACACAGCAGATCTCTCATTATAAACACATATATACTGCAGGGCAGTAACACAGCAGATCTCTCATTATAAACACATAAATACTGCAGGGCAGTCACACAGCAGATCTCTCATTATAAACACATATATACTACAGGGCAGTCACACAGCAGATCTCTCATTATAAACACATATTTACTGCAGGGCAGTCACAAGGCAGATCTCTCATTATAAACACATAAATACTGCAGGGCAGTCACACAGCAGATCTCTCATTATAAACACATATATACTGCAGGGCAGTCACACAGCAGATCTCTCATTATAAACACATATATACTGCAGGGCAGTCACACAGCAGATCTCTCATTATAAACACATATTTACTGCAGGGCAGTCACACAGCAGATCTCTCATTATAAACACATAAATACTGCAGGGCAGTCACACAGCAGATCTCTCATTATAAACACATATATACTGCAGGGCAGTCACACAGCAGATCTCTCATTATAAACACATAAATACTGCAGGGCAGTCACACAGCAGATCTCTCATTATAAACACATATATACTGCAGGGCAGTCACTCAGCAGATCTCTCATTATAAACACATATATACTACAGGGCAGTCACACAGCAGATCTCTCATTATAAACACATATATACTACAGGGCAGTCACACAGCAGATCTCTCATTATAAACACATATATACTGCAGGGCAGTCACACAGCAGATCTCTCATTATAAACACATATATACTGCAGGGCAGTCACACAGCAGATCTCTCATTATAAACACATATATACTGCAGGGCAGTAACACAGCAGATCTCTCATTATAAACACATAAATACTGCAGGGCAGTCACACAGCAGATCTCTCATTATAAACACATATATACTGCAGGGCAGTCACACAGCAGATCTCTCATTATAAACACATATATACTGCAGGGCAGTCACACAGCAGATCTCTCATTATAAACACATATATACTACAGGGCAGTCACACAGCAGATCTCTCATTATAAACACATATATACTACAGGGCAGTCACACAGCAGATCTCTCATTATAACACATATTTACTACAGGGCAGTAACACAGCAGATCTCTCATTATAAACACATAAATACTGCAGGGCAGTCACACAGCAGATCTCTCATTATAAACACATATATACTGCAGGGCAGTCACACAGCAGATCTCTCATTATAAACACATATATACTGCAGGGCAGTCACACAGCAGATCTCTCATTATAAACACATATATACTACAGGGCAGTCACACAGCAGATCTCTCATTATAAACACATATTTACTGCAGGGCAGTCACACAGCAGATCTCTCATGATAAACACATATATACTGCAGGGCAGTCACACAGCAGATCTCTCATTATAAACACATATATACTGCAGGGCAGTCACACAGCAGATCTCTCATTATAAGCACATGTATACTGCAGGGCAGTCACACAGCAGATCTCTCATTATAAACACATATATACTGCAGGGCAGTCACACAGCAGATCTCTCATTATAAACACATATACTGCAGGGCAGTCACACAGCAGATCTCTCATTATAAACACATATATACTGCAGGGCAATCACACAGCAGATCTCTCATTATAAACACATATATACTGCAGGGCAGTCACACAGCAGATATCTCATTATAAACAAATATATACAGCAGAGCAGTCACACAGCAGATCTCTCATTATAAACACATATATACTGCAGGGCAGTCACACAGCAGATCTCTCATTATAAACACATATATACTGCAGGGCAGTCACACAGCAGATCTCTCATTATAAACACATATATACTGCAGGGCAGTCACACAGCAGATCTCTCATTATAAACACATATATACTGCAGGGCAGTCACACATCAGATCTCTCCTTATAGACACATATATACTGCAGCACAGTCACACAGCAGATCTCTCATTATAAACACATATATACTGCAGGGCAGTCTCACAGCAGATCTCTCATTTTAAACACATATATACTGCAGGGCAGTCTCACAGCAGATCTCTCATTATAAACACATATATACTGCAGGGCAATTACACGGCAGATCTCTCATTATAAACACATATATACTGCAGGGCAGTAACACAGCAGATCACATTATAAACACATATATACTGCAGGGCATTCACACAGCAGATCTCTCATTATAAACACATATATACTGCAGGGCAGTCACACAGCAGATCTCTCATTATAAACACATATATACTGCAGGGCAGTCACACAGCAGATCTCTCATTATAAACACATATATGCTGCAGGGCAGTCTCACAGCAGATCTCTCATTATAAACACATATATACTGCAGGGCAGGCACACAGCAGATCTCTCATTATAAACACATATATACTACAGGGCAGTAACACAGCAGATTTCTCCTTATAAACACATATATACTGCAGGGCAGTCACACAGCAGATCTCTCATTAGAAACACATATATACTGCAGGGCAGTCACACAGCAGATCTCTCATTATAAACACATATGTACTGCAGGGCAGTCACACAGCAGATCTCTCATTATAAACACATATATACTGCAGGGCAGTCACACAGCAGATCTCTCATTATAAACACATAAATACTGCAGGGCAGTCACATAGCAGATCTCTCATTATAAACACATATATACCGCTGGGCAGTCACACGGCAGATCTCTCATTATAAACACATATATACTGCAGGGCAGTCACACAGCAGATATCTCATCATAAACACATATATACTGCAGGGCAGTCACACAGCCGATCTCTCATTATAAACAAATATATACAGCAGGGCAGTCACACAGCAGATCTCTCATTATAAACACATATATACTGCAGGGCAGTCACACAGCAGATCTCTCATTATAAACACATATATACTGCAGGGCAGTCACACAGCAGATCTCTCATTATAAACACATATATACTGCAGGGCAGTCACACAGCAGATATCTCATTATAAACACATATATACTGCAGGGCAGTCACACAGCAGATCTCTCATTATAAACACATATATACTGCAGGGCAGTCACACAGCAGATCTCTCATTATAAACACATATATACTGCAGGGCAGTCACACAGCAGATATCTCATTATAAACACATATATACTGCAGGGCAGTCACACAGCAGATATCTCATTATAAACACATATATACTGCAGGGCAGTCACACAGCAGATATCTCATTATAAACACATATATACTGCAGGGCAGTCACACAGCAGATATCTCATTATAAACACATAAATACTGCAGGGCAGTCACACAGCAGATCTCCCATTATAAACACATATATACTGCAGGGCAGTCACACAGCAGATCACATTATAAACACATATATACTGCAGGGCAGAAACACAACAGATCTCTCATTATAAACACATAAATACTGCAGGGCAGTCACACAGCAGATCTCTCATTATAAACACATATATACTGCAGGGCAGTCAAACAGCAGATCTCTCATTATAAACACATATATACTGCAGCACAGTCACACAGCAGATCTCTCATTATAAACACATATATACTGCAGGGCAGTCTCACAGCAGATCTCTCATTATAAACACATATATACTGCAGGGCAGTCACACAGCAGATCTCTCATTATAAACACATATATACTGCAGGGCAGTCACACAGCAGATCTCTCATTATAAACACATATATACTGCAGGGCAGTCACACAGCAGATCTCTCGTTATAAACACATATATACTGCAGGGCAGTCTCACAACAGATCTCTCATTATAAACACATATATACTGCAGGGCAGTCACACAGCAGATCTCTCATTAGAAACACATATATACTGCAGGGCAGTCACACATCAGATCTCTCATTATAAACACACATATACTGCAGGGCAGTCACACAGCAGATCTCTCATTATAAACACATATATACTGCAGGGCAGTCTCAAAACAGATCTCTCATTATAAACACATATATACTGCAGGGCAGTCACACAGCAGATCTCTCATTATAAACACATATATACTGCAGGGCAGTCACACAGCAGATCTCTCATTATAAACACATGTATACTGAAGGGCAGTCACACAGCAGATCTCTCGTTATAAACACATATATACTGCAGGGCAGTTAAACAGCATATCTCTCATTATAAACACATATATACAGCAGGGCAGAAAAACAGCAAATCTCTCATTATAAACACATAAATACTGTAGGGCAGTCACACAGCAGATCTCTCATTATAAACACATGTATACTGAAGGGCAGTCACACAGCAGATCTCTCGTTATAAACACATATATACTGCAGGGCAGTTAAACACCATATCTCTTATTATAAAAACATATATACAGCAGGGCAGAAAAACAGCAAATCTCTCATTATAAACACATAAATACTGCAGGGCAGTCACACAGCAGATCTATCATTATAAACACATATATACTGTAGGGCATTCACACAGCAGATCTCTCATTATAAACACATATATATTGCAAGGCAGTCACACAGCAGATCTCTCATTATAAACACATATATACTGCAGGGCAGTCACACAGCAGATCTCTCATTATAAACACATTATAAACACATACTGCAGAGCCGATCTACCACAACTGACCTTACCTTATTGTAAACAAGATGCTGTGCAATGTGGTCTAAGCATATTCAGTATCTTCATATGAGATATTCTGCCAACAGAATTGTAGTTATCAGTTATATTTGGATTTGGGGTAGTATTTTTTTTCCTAGGACAATAGACCTGGCAATATAGAGATCTTTAACGTTATTGTTAAAATAAAATCAAAGTTGTAATAAAAAAAAAAAATGTTTTAAATAAAATTATGCACATATTTTACACATAAATCATAAGCATTTTTTTGGAATGCAGATGATTTTGAACTAAAAAAAATGTTTAATTTGGCGAAAATAGAGTTTCTCTGCATTTGGAATATTTTTGAGAAAGAAATTAAATAAATATAAATCATCTGAATTTCTGTTTTTTCATTTAGAAATTAAACACTTGGATAAAATGATTTTCCTATTTTCTAGACTGTCTGTCTATAAACCCCCTGTATAATATATAGTTACCACACAAGCAAGAGGCGGACGCAATAAATAATAATAATAATAATAATAATAATCATTTATTATTATTATTATTATTATTATTATTATTATTATTATTATTATTATCAGTACTATATTCAGGCTTTGCTAAATGACATTGAGCTGCTGGATATATAACCTGGTCCCCATATCCTATGTATAATACAATAAACATACTTTTACATTGCGCAGTCAGCTTGTCGTGAGGTTATAAGGCGGAGTGCTTCTTTAATTGTCAAATGAAGAAGATTTTATATTAAATCCAGCAACACCCTGTGGGTTTCCTAATGATCTGAGCATAGATGTCTGACCCCTCGGAGGTTACATATCACATTTTCTCAGTGTTAGAGGTGAACTGTGTTTTTCATTAACCTCTTTGCATTATATAACATAAGTTAGAAGAGATCACTTATTTAAAGCCAGAAACATATCAATATGCGTAAGATCTCTCATAACTTGTTTCATATAGTCCTACAATTATTTTATTATTATTATGGTATTTATAAAGTCTAGACTCCATAGCCTTGTTACAGATTAGTGGACCAGCATACTCATTTCACACACTTTCATAAGTGAGCTATTATTCGCCTAGATTTAGAGTTTTGCGTTAGCCATCAAAACCAGCGTTAGGAGCCCCCTAACTGGGCTACTGCTGGTATTTAGAGTCGTGTTGGTAAGGGTCTAACGCTCACTTTCCAGCCGCGACTTTTCAATACCGCAGATCCCCCTACGCCATTTGCGTATCCTATCTTTTCAATGGGATCTTTCTAACGCTGGTATTTAGAGTCTTGGCTGAAGTGAGCGTTAGAAATCTAACGACAAAACTCCAGCCGCAGAGAAAAGCCAGGAGTTAAGAGCTTTTTGGGCTAACGCCGGTTCATAAAGCTCTTAGCTACTGTGCTCTAAAGTAAACTAACACCCAAAAACTACCTATGTACCCCTAAACCGAGGTCCCCCCACATCGCCGCCACTATAATAATTTTTTTTAACCCCTAATCTGCCGACTGCACACCGCCGCAACCTACGTTATCCCTATGTACCCCTAATCTGCTGCCCCTAACACCGCCGTCACCTACCTACACTTTTTAACCCCTAATCTGCCGACCGGACCTCACCGCTACTATAATAAAGTTATTAACCCCTAATCCGCCTCACTCCCGCCTCAAAAACCCTATAATAAATAGTATTAACCCCTAATCTGCCCTCCCTAACATCGCCGACACCTAACTTCAATTATTAACCCCTAATCTGCCGACCGGACCTCGCCGCTACTCTAATAAATGGATTAACCCCTAAAGCTAAGTCTAACCCTAACACTAACACCCCCCTAAGTTAAATATAGTTTTTATCTAACGAAATAAAGCTAAATACTTACCTGTAAAATAAACCCTAATATAGCTACAATATAACAAATAATTATATTGTAGCTATTTTAGGATTTATATTTATTTTACAGGCAACTTTGTATTTATTTTAACTAGGTACAATAGCTATTAAATAGTTAATAACTATTTAATAGCTACCTAGTTAAAATAATTACAAAATTACCTGTAAAATAAATCCTAACCTAAGTTACAATTAAACCTAACACTACACTATCAATAAATTAATTAAATAAAATACCTACAAATATTTTGTAGGTATTTAAGGGACGTCATCCAAGATGGAGTCCCTCGAATTCCGATTGGCTGATAGGATTCTATCAGCCAATCGGAATTAAGGTAGGAAAATTTTGATTGGCTGATTGAATCCGCCAATCAGATTCAAGTTCAATCCGATTGGCTGATCCAATCAGCCAATCAGATTGAGCTCACATTCTATTGGCTGTTTGCAAGCTCAATCTGATTGGTTGATTGGATCAGAAAATCGGATTGAACGTGAATCTGATTGGCTGATTCAATTAGCCAATCAGAATTTTCCTACCTTAATTCCGATTGGCTGATAGAATCCTATCAGCCAATCGGAATTCGAGGGACGCTATCTTGGATGACGTCTCTTAAAGGAACCGTCATTCGTCGGGAAGTCGTCGGCCAGGATGGATGTTCCTCGTCGGTGGGATGAAGATGAATCCGGAAGAAAGAAGATTAAAGATGCCGCTTGATAGAAGACTTCAGCCGGATGATGGATCTCTTCAGCCCCCGCTTGGATGAAGACTTCAGCCGGATGATGGACCTCCTCAGCCCGATGATGGATATATTCAGCCCCCGCTTGGGCTTGGATGAAGACTTTAGCCAGATGATGGACCTCTTCAGCCCAATGATGGATATCTTCAGCCCCCGCTTGGACTTGGATGAAGACTTCGGACCATCTTCTGGACGGATCGGTGATACCCGGCGTGGTGAAGATAAGGTAGGGAGATCTTCAGGGGCTTAGTGTTAGGTTTATTTAAGGGGGGTTTGGGTTAGATTAGGGGTATGTGGGTGGTGGGTTGTAATGTTGGGGGGGTATTGTATGTTTTTTTATACATTAAAAAGAGCTGTTTTCTTTGGGGCATGCCCCGCAAAAGGCCCTTTTAAGGGCTTGTAAGGTAAAAGAGCTTTTCAATTTTTATTTTAGAATAGGGTAGGGCATTTATTTTATTTTGGGGGGCTTTGTTATTTTATTAGGGGGCTTAGAGTAGGTGTAATTAGCTTAAAATTGTTGTAATATTTTTATAATGTTTGTAAATTATTTTTTTATTTTTTGTAACTTAGTTCTTTTTTTATTTTTTGTACTTTAGTTAGTTTATTTAATTGTATTTATTTGTAGGTATTTTATTTAATGAATTTATTGATAGTGTAGTGTTAGGTTTAATTGTAACTTAGGTTAGGATTTATTTTACAGGTAATGTTGAAATTATTTGAACTCGGTAGCTATTAAATAGTTATTAACTATTTAATAGCTATTGTACCTAGTTAAAATAAATACAAAGTTGCCTGTAAAATAAATATTAATCCTAAAATAGCTACCATATAATTATCCGTTATATTGTAGCTATATTAGGGTTTATTTTACAGGTAAGTATTTATTTTTAAATAGGAATAATTTATTTAATAAGAGTTAATTTATTTCGCTAGATAAAAATTATATTTAACTTAGGGGGATGTTAGTGTTAGACTTAGCTTTAGGGGTTAATACAGTTATTAGAGTAGCGGCGAGGTCCGGTCGGCAGATTAGGGGTTAATAACTGAAGTTAGGTGTTGGCGATGTTAGGGAGGGCAGATTAGGGGTTAATACTATTTATTATAGGGTTTTTGAGGCGGGAGTGAGGCGGATTAGAGGTTAATAACTTTATTATAGTAGCGGTGAGGTCCGGTCGGCAGATTAGGGGTTAATAATTGTAGGTAGGTGGCGGCGACGTTGGGGGCGGCAGATTAGGGGTTAATAAATATAATATAGGGGTCGGCGGTGTTAGGGGCAGCAGATTAGGGGTACATAGGGATAACGTAGGTTGCGGCGGTGTACGGAACGGCAGATTAGGGGTTAAAAATAATATGCAGGGGTCAGCAATAGCGGGAGCACCAGATTAGGGGTTAATAAGTGTAAGGTTAGGGGTGTTTAGACTCGGGGTACATGTTAGGGTGTTAGGTGCAGACTTAGAAAGTGTTTCCCCATAGGAAACAATGGGGCTGCGTTAGGAGCTGAACGCTGCTTTTTTGCAGGTGTTAGGTTTTATTTCAGCTCAAACTGCCCCATTGTTTCCTATGGGGGAATCGTGCACGAGCACGTTTTTGAAGCTGGCTGCGTCCGTAAGCACCGCTGGTATTGAGAGTTGCAGTGGCGGTAAATATGCCTCTACGCTCCCTTTTTGGACCCTAACGCAGCCATTCTGTGAACTCTAAATACCAGCGGTATTTAAAAGGTGCGGGGAAAAAAATGTACGCGTAGCTAACGCACCCCTTCTAACGCAAAACTCTAAATCTAGCCGATTATGATTTCAGGATGTTGATATATTGGCCTCTATTTATCAAAGCGTCAACTAAAAATACGCCCAAATTCTGCGTCGTACTTGCCGCGAGATTGCATCGTTGTAGTTTTCAAAGTCTTAAGATCGCAAGAATTCGAATTTTGTGACGTAACATACAATCCGACGCTCTCAATTCGACGCAGATCGATGCGAATAGAAAACCTCTGGAATTGTCAAAGAATTCTGTGTATTCGCCTTGTTATTCAACACAATTTGAAGCTTTTCCAAATTTATCAAAAAATTACCACTTACGCTCGCGTCTTATCCGACGCAGAGTACCTAGTTTTCAATCCGCCGCCTTAGAGGTCGCGGATGCTATAGTAGTCAATGGGAATCGGAAAACAGAAATCTTATGTTCGATGCTGCGAGAGAGTGAAGCATATCACCTAATAAAACTCAATGGAAAGCATTATAAAATATGTATACCTTTTTATAAATAGCAATCCGATCCTATAATTCAAAGATTGTAAAAAGAAAAGCATATTCACACAAAGGATAGCAAGAAAAATGAAAACACTGCACAGCAATTAAGGAGATTTTTAAAAAATAAAGAACATTCACACAAAGGGTAGCAAGAGAATGAAAACACTGCACAGCAATTAAGGAGATTTAAAAAAAATAAAGAACATTCACACAAAGGATAGCATGAGAATGAAAACACTGCACAGCAATTAAGGAGATTAAAAAAAACACACACAAAGGATAGCAAGAGAATGAAAACACTGCACAGCAATTATGCTATCAATTAATTATACACAACACCTGCATATTTACATAGGCATGACATGAACTCTGATTTTATGTTTGGATGGCAGCATCGTGGAGGCTTAAAAGGTCAGTCACTCATTACTTTTATAATAATGTCACGGTTTTCATTCAGTTGTTAGAATCCCTTTTTGTAGCTAAAATGCCCTTATAAATTTGGCTTTGATTCATTTTTGTCACTGTTTAACTTTGCGCTTTCAAAATAAATTGAAATGATTTGTAAATGGTATTAGGAATCACATAAAGGATATCAAACAATATTTCACATCATAATGTTCGACATTGCATTATTTTTGTTACTTAGGATTGCAAATGTTAACACAACACTTTATTTAATATTTAATCTTAAAAACACAGTAATCACTGACCTTTTTCACCTTCATAATGCTGCCATCCAAACAGAAAAATCTGAAATAACTTTGAAACTAGAGCCAAATACTCATGTGTTTTTCATAATTAATTTTGTTAATTGCACAAACACACCTGCATTTCTTACAGCTGATAAACACACCTGGATGACTTAATCATATACTCAATTGGACATACCATCGTGCTCGTCAAATGACGCAAGAAATAACACAAATACGTTTTTTGGAATAAATTAGTCAATTAATTGCTCGTAAAATGACGCGATAGTAATCAAAATGTGCAAGTCATTTGTTAGGTAATGTTTGGCGCATCATTTATCCAATTACTGAAATCGTTTACATCCGTGAAACTAGGCGTTATAAAAGGGGCTCTTCAATCACTTAATTTCATTATTATTGTTTGGAGCATTGAGAATGGACATCCTCAATGCTGTCCAGTTTGTACTTTTATTAAGGAGACACAGGGAAAGACGGGTGTTGATGGCTGCGGTGCGACAAGGAAGCGCCAGTGAGTGCCAAGGGTTTTCTATCCAAGGATTGGGCTCCATGCCCTCAGTGACCGAGAGGTGATCCGTCGATTTCAACTAAATAGGGCCTCTATTGAGAGGCTCTTATGTTGAGATCGCAGACTCCCTCGAGCCACTCACTGCAAGAACTAGGGCAATCCCTGGTATGGTTCAATTGCTCTTGGTCCTCTATTTCTTGGCAACTGGGTCATTCCAGGCTGTGACAGGTCTAGGCGTTGGTATGAGCCAGGCAACCTTCTCACATCATCTGAAGGTTGTTCTGAATGCTTTGCACCAACGCCTAGTCCATCATGTCCATTTCCCAAATACTCCGGAGGAGTGGCATGCTGTCAAGCTCTAGTTCTACCTAAGAGCTGGATTGCCAAGGGTATTGGGGGCCATAGACTACACCCATGTCTTGGTGCAGCCTCCCAGTGGTACAAAGGAGCCCTACCGGGACAGGAAATTCAACCACTCGCTGAATATCCAGGTCATTTGTGATGCCAGGTTAAGGATAATGAGTGTACGATCTGGACTCCCTGGCTGCAATCATGATTCCTTCATCCTCCAGAATTTCGGCCATATACCATCGCTTCCAGGAGGGCCAAATGCCAGAGGGAATCCTGATAGGTAAATATCTCTTAGCTACTCTAACATATGTATATGATATATTTTAATAATTCTGATTGCTAATGTTAATGATCTATTTTGTTTATGCAGGTGATTCTGGATATTCGTGTCTTCCATGGCTGTTCACACCCATCCAAAACCCCAACGGAGTGGAAGAGGTGCGCTACAACTGTGCATACATTGCCATAAGATCGGTGATTGAGCGCACCTTTGTCATATTGAAGAGCCGTTTCCGCTGCTTGGACATCTCTAGTGGTGTTCTTCAGTACACCCCCTCCAAAGTCTCCTTAATTTTTATGGTTTGCTGTATGTTGCATAATATTGCCCTAAAAATCCTGGATATAGATCTGAAGAGCTTGAATAACCAGGAGTATGGTGTGGTGAATACATTGATCCATTCCTGGAGCATGATGCTCTGGGAGTCCAAGCTCGAGCAGACTATATCCAGGCGGTTTTTTTGCAATAATGTTGATTGTGCAACATACAGTTTTTATTTTTGTTTTTATTTACTTTACATTATTATTTATAATGCAAAAGATGATATATTTTGGATTACTGTTGAGCAAATATTGTCATTTCAAGGAATGATATTGTATATCTTTGTAAAGCCATTGATTGAAAGTGGTTCCTTTTGGCAAATGTTGCAATTGTTCAATGTAAAGTTGATGATAAAATCTCATTAAATAAAAAAATTGAGATCTACACTCGACTGTTGTTATTTGTAAGGCTATAACAAGAAATATTTTTTAATATGTGTTTAGCTTCTATTTTTCCTTTTTAAGAATGACCACTTATTTCAATTCTTTAGGCATACTTGCATTTTAGACAACCCAAGTTTATCACCAAAAATGGGCCAGAATCTAAAGTTGCTTAAAATGTCATGCTCTATCTGCATCAAAAAAGAAACAATTTTGGTTCAGTTTCCCTCTAACTTGCATGAGCTCAATGTTATCTATATGAAGTTTAAACAATTAATTAAAAATATAAAAATAAATAATTTCATTGTCACATTAAACTAATATAAAATTGAAAATAAAAAATATTGTTAACATTTATGTAGTAATGCAATGCACTACAGGTTTATAAATTTATACATGTGTTTCTCGCACTCTCTGTCTGTCTGTCTCTATATCACAGTCTCTCTCTTTCTCAATCTCTCTCTCTCTCTCTCTGTCTCTCTCTCAATCTCTCTCTCTTTCTCACAATCTCTCTCTCTCTCACACACACAATCTCTCTCTCACAAACTCTCTCTCTCTCACTCTCAATCTCTCTCTCAATCTCTCTCTCACAATCTCTCTCTCTCTCAATCTCTCTCTCACAATCTCTCTCTCTCTCTCTCTCTCTCTCTCACAATCGCTCTCTCTTCTTCACTCTCTTTTATATTAAATATTGAGAAATATAAGGTTTATTTACATGTGCACCCTTCATTTCTTCACATATTGGTTGGATTTATAGCTTACATTGTCAGTTTTAGGGGGACACTGTTTATTTTAAAGAACATTGCCAAGGTACCTGTGCTTGTACCATTTGTCTAAATGGGTTAACTAAAACTTTGATAATTTATTTCATCTTTGCTGTACAATTATGAGTTAGTTATGTATTTCTAATGTTTCTTTATTTTAAAATTTATGGAGGATTCTTTGATATGTTCTTGAGCAGAGGCCTGCCCATGCTTAAAGTGACTTTAAACATAATATATATATATATATATATTTCAAATAAAAGTGTTTAATTGTTTGGTTTATACACATTCCTGTTTTTACCATTAACAACAATGTTATATTTATTTAGTTTTTACCTCTATGAATAGCTTTTCTATAAGCATGTTCTGACAGGCCAATGATACAATTTCATTTTATTAGTAAACTATTAATTTACATTTTTGAAAAACACCATCATTTTTAAAAAATTTATTATATATATATATATATATATATATATATATATATATATATATATATATATATACATTAAGATATTTATTTTAATGTTAGAAAAGTTATTAATTCTCTTGGTATCTGTATTTGAAAATAAATTATGTAACTTTAGATGCTGGCCCATTTTGTTGAACTACCTGGGTTGTTCTTGTTGATTGGTGTATACATCCATCCACCAATAAATAAGTGCTGTCCAAGGTTATGGACTTTCTTTTTCAAATAAAGATATCAAGAGAACAACAAAAAATTGCTAATAGGAGTAAATTAGAATGTTGCTTAAAATTGAATACTCAATCTGAATCACGAAAGAAACAAATAGGGTTCATTGTCCCGTTAAATGCTTAATTTTGTTTAAAATAATTTGGTTGTTGGTGTTCACTTTCCTTTTTTTTGTTTTAATTATTTTTTTTTAATTGTGAAAATGATTAAATTTACACAATTTAAGAAAAGATACATATAAATGAATATCACATGTTAACAATGAATAGTTAAATTATAATTATTGATTCATGTAACCTTTATTCTAATTGAGTTGTTTATCCAAAGCTCAAAATTATATTTTAAGTTCAAATTTCTATATAAATATGTTTATTAAATTTAACATTTAATAATAAGACTAGATAATATCTTACACCTGCATTGAATTTAAACATCAGTCATTTGTAACATGTGAATCAAGTAATAACAAACACATTTATTAATAATAAAAAAAATATTTTATTCATTTTTTTTATAAAAACATATAAAACATAAATACATTTATTCATAAATAAATAATATTTCAGTCATATTGTTTAATTAAAAATAATAAAAACATAAATACAATTATTCATAATTAAAAAATATTTCATTCATATTTTTTAATTAAAAATAGTAAAAACATGAAAACATTTAATCATAATTAAAAAATATTTCATTCATATTTTTTAATTAAAAGTAATAAAAACATAAATACAATTATTCATAATTAAAAAATATTTCATTCATATTTTTTAATTAAAAATAGTAAAAACATAAATGCTTTTATTCATAATTAAAAAATATTTCATTCATATGTTTTAATTAAAAGTAATAAAAACATAAATACAATTATTCATAATTAAAAAATATTTAATTCATATTTTTAATTAAAAATAATAAAAACTAAAATTCATTTATTCATAATTCAAAAATATTTCATTCATACTTTTTAATTAAAAGTAATAAAAATATAAATACAATTATTCCTAATTAAAAAATATTTAATTCATATTTTTTAATTAAAAATAATAAAAACATAAATACATATGGATAGACAGAATAAAACAAATACAAATTACAAATAAAAATAAGGACAGACATAAAACTAATATTAAAAATAATGTGCATATTAAAAACCCTATTAAAATGAGCAAATTAAAACACCCTAATCTTTATTTTTGGGTGATGGAGAGAGGGGGGTGATCTCTCCCTTGTTCCCCTTCTCCCAAAAGTTAAAAACAATTGACGATTAAAAACCCTGTTGTCTTCGTCTGCCCTCTCCCGATGCTGGCGTTCTAACTGCTCTTCAGCTGCCCTGGCCCTATCTAATTCTAATCTTTCCCTATCAAAGTTTAATTTATCACTATCCCTCTGCCTTTCATAAATAAATCTATCCCTCTCTAATTCTAATCTCACACTATCCCTATTACGTTCATATACAAATCTTTCCCTCTCTAAATATATTCTAGCTGATTCTATCCTCAACCTTTCCTTCTCTATATCTAATCTTTCCCTATCTACTCTAATGCCCCTCTCTAATATCTGCCCCTGTTGCTCAACAGATGATCTTAATGCCCCATGCAACTCATGGTGATCATCCCGGTACTGCCTGGCCAGATTTAACATTTCCCCAACTGCCTCCTAATCATTGATGGGAGGAAGTTTGTGGCCAGGTTCAGCACGGCCATGAGCTGATGGAGCATGACCAACAGGGGCAGGAGGGGCACCAGGGTCCAGAGAAGCTGGGTCTTCTGGGTCAGGAGGGGCAGCACAGATTATAGATTCCAAATCCGATGTCCCCTGGGAGATTCCCTATTGCTGGGATTCGGGATATTGGGTCTCTCCCAGGGACGACTCCTCCGTCAAATCTCTCACCTGTCAAAGACAACGGTCGATCTCCTCCGAAACATTAAATGCATGTTCCATATCTAAAGAAATGAGAAATAAAATATATATTGTTATCTAACTTAATGTAAATTGAAGGATTAAATGCATATGATATTAAACATATATCTTCCATAAATCATATCAAGATGGAAAATGTAAAACACTGTATTTTAACATGAAAGATTTGTATAGTTTATGTTATCTTAAATGGATAAAATAAATACAAATGTTGATATATATTTTTAATTTAAATAAAAAGGGGCTTATTATAAAACATATATCATATTCAACATTGTATTAAAGTATTCGCCGTGCAACAGCATTTTCAACACATCACTTTTCTTACTTGAACATTTTCTAAATCAGTTTAGACTGTTTCTTAATCACTGACATGATTACAAGCACCACTAATAGTGTGAGAAGCTTGAATAGAGGCCTATTTATCTTAGGCCTGTTGGACATGATCCGACAGTGCGGATCATGTCCACTATACCTCACTGAATGCGGAGAATGCCCCCTTCAGAATCACGGACTATGGCCCATCAGCAGAGGGGGTCAATAAACAAGATCATACTCGATTGGGGTGAATAGCGGCAAGGGTATGGAGCAGTGTTCTTTATATGGCTGATTATAACTGCAGTTTCTTGAAAGCCTGCATGCTCTCAAGAAACTGGTTATCTCCATCTTCATTTGTATATTAATAAATGAGAGAGAGGCCAATTTATCAAGCTCCATATGGAGCTTGAAGGGTCGTGTTTCTGGCGAGTCTTCAGACTCTCCAGAAACACTTGTTATGAAGCAGCGGGCTAAAGACTGCTGCTACATAACCCTGTTCACCTGCTCTGAGCATGCGGACAGTAATCGCCAGAATTCAACCTGATCGAATACAATTGTGTTGATTGACAACTCCCTGCTGGCAGCCCATTGGCCGCGAGTCTGCAGGGGGTGGCGTTGCACCAGCAGATCTTGTGAGCTGCTGGTGCAATGCTGAATAAGGAGAACGTATTGCTCTCCGCATTCAGCTATGTCTGTCAGACCTGATCCACACTGTTGGATCATGTCCGACAGACATTTGTTAAATAGGCCTCAAAGAATTGTCATGCAATACAAAGGTGTTGATCCGAACCTTTGATTTATTTGAAGTTGATAAGGACTGTCAATTCAAATATGTCCTTTTATCATTAAAGGGATAGTCTAGTAATAAAAAAAAAATAATGATTCAGATAGATCATGACATTTTAAGCAACGTTATTAGTTAATCCTATTATCAATTTTTATTAGTTCTTTTGTTATCTTTCTTTGAAAATAGATAGAAAGTAATATTACAAGCTGGCCCATTTTTTTATTTTAGGAAATGTATACCATTTGTTGATTGGATGTTTACATTTAGACACCAATCAACAAGCGGTACCTAGGTTCTGAACCAAAAATGAGCTGTCTTTTAAGTTAACATTCCTGGTTTGCAAATAAAGATAACAAGAAAATAAAAAAAAATTGATGATATGAGTAAATTTGAAGCTTTATTTAAATTGTATGCTCTATCTGAACCATTAAATTTTAATATTAACTATACTATCCCTTTAATCTATAGAATACAAAATTAAATTTCAAATGAAATATAGTTCTATTTAATTGTATTCATTTACTCTATCTTTTTTTTGAAGAAGCAACAATGCACTACTGTTTGCTCACTGAACACATTGGTGAGCCAATCACAATCAGTATATAAGTATATCTATCTATCTATCTATCTATCTATCTATCTATCTATCTATCTATCTATCTATCTATCTATCTATCCATGTATGCATGTACCAATCATCATCTATAAGCTTGGTTCTTTGTTACTACTGAGCTTTCAAAGTTAACCTTTTAAGCAAAAGTATAAAAATTGAATGATGCAAATTAATTTTCAATATTATTAATCTAGTATTGTCTATCCTAATCCACTGAATAAGGGTTTGTGTTTCATGTCCCTCTAAATGTATGGCTAACTAAAGATAATACGTTTTTAAATTTAACAATTGTTAAATTTCCGTATGTGTATATAAAAATAAATTTTCGATGTAAATGAGAACTAACATAATTTGACTGTACTATTCTTTGAAATACTATGAAATGAGTGATTATCTAAAAAATCTATATCACATTAATGTTTATGAAAGTGATATTCTTCAATAATACACATTTAACTTTCACATTGAGCTATTGACAATTCTAATAATCTGAGCACACATAACATTCATGTTTGATTTTGTTTTTGTTACCTGAGGAGGAGATCGTAGATCTTGGAGGGTTCCCAAAGCCCTTCGGACCTCAGCTGTATAATAAAATTAGAATATACTTATATAGAAATGTGAACAATCATACAAGTAATAATAATTAAATTAAAAGCAAAGTAATAAAAAATATACCTGTAGAACGGCCAATTCTTGCTCCATCAGGGGTGCTGCACATAATGTGTGTGGTGGCCGAGGAGAAGCTGTTGCTGGACTCAGTGTAGATACTGATGGGCAATAGGAGTGTCTCATCTCCAGCCGTGGCAGCATCATTATCAGCTGTAAAAGATTATTATCAATATTATTGCACATCATAATTTCAATAAACCTAAACATTTTAAACAAAAAAAAAATTAAAAATGTGCGATATCAAAAACGCATGTAATAGAATGTTACCTGCCAACTCGTCAGTATCATGCCCCACCAAATCCAAACCAAGCGTCATGTTTGCTCCCAGCTTCTCCCTCATCTGAATCTCATACTCGGATAGTTCAGCCACATATGGCGCGCCACCACCGGTCAAACGTGCAGCTTGCTTCTCCCTGGCCAGCTTGGCCTTTAAGATTCTCTTAATTTCAGAGAATCTTTTTTTACAGTGCTCTACCGTTTTGGGATGTGTGCCAGCTATTGCTCTCCAGATCTCTTGTTTTCATAATTCTCTAAAACAAGGGTGACTAAAACTTTGTTTTGCTCAAAATTAAATTGGATACTACGTCCAGACTTTGTCTTCCCAGGCACAGACATAACAAAACAAAATTAAACAAATGTTGCAAGAATAAATATAATGAAAATAAAGACCTAACACTCTTGTAAAAGCTTAGGAAAATATACTCCATTTTAAATTCCCTTTTATAGATAGGTAATATGTTCAATCAGCAGTTAACAATTATACAATCATCAGAAACTTTTACATTATAAGAAGCCCCGGAAGGAATGAATTGAGAGCAGGGGCATGTGACCACACTGCAGGCCAATAGCAGTGGGTTGCTAGGCAGAATTTTGAGGAGCAGGAGCGAGTATAAATATTGAGGGTTGTGAGGCGGAAGCCAGCATCATTTCCCTTGTGAAGCGGGAAAAGCTGACAGGCAGAATGGAGAGCGTGAGCCTTTTGCTGGAACAGGTAAAGACCTTGGTAGCGGAAAAAGGTGTTACCTGGCTCCAGCAGAGGCTCTTTTCAGAGGACAGCGGTTCCGGTGAAGGGTTGTCGACAGTCGAGCCAGCAGGGACATCAGGTCAGGAGCGGTGCAGTCGGCCGGTGAGGCGGACGAAGCCGCCGGTGCGGCTTAGTCCGGATGACATGAGGGGAGCTTTGGGTCAAGGGAGGCCTGATACGGCCAAGGGTGAAGTTAGCGGAAAGTCGGGAGGTAAGAGAAGGGCTGTGGAGGAGCTGCGCACATCTCCAGTGTCAGTAGGGAGTAGGAGGGGAACACTGAGGCCTAGGTTGCTGGGGACGAGCGTAGGCAGCGTGGAGGGGGGAGTAATGGTGACACATGAGGTTTGTGCGGGGAGCAGGGAGGGTGAGGTGGCAGTCGCCAGGAGCGGTATAAGTAAACAGGGGGCTGAGAAGGGAGGGGATGGCTTGGGCTTTGAGGGAGCGAGTGTGGTTAGAAGGAGAAGGGGGGAGGGGATGAGTGGGAATGAGAGAAGCGTTAGGGGCGTTGGAGGAACAGGTGTAAACTTAAGGAGCAGTGAGAGGAGGGATAAGGAAACTGTAGGTGCTGCGAGTGGTAGCGGAGGAATTGGAGGGAACATGAGGGAGAATAGTGGACGTTGTTTGGGCAGGGGAAGAGGAGGTTTTGGGAAGGGGCAAGCTAAGGCAAGAGGTAAAAAGGGAAAAGAGGGAGGTGGAGAAAGGGGAGCTGAGGCGAATAGGGACGTCAGGCATAGTGCTGGAGGGATATCAAGTGGGATTGGAGAGGCCGTTGAGGTTTTAGTACAGGATATAAGGGAAAGGGATAGGGTTACAGAGGGTAGGGGGATGGGGTGAATAGGGGTACAGAGTCAGAGAGGGGCAGGGAGAACAGGAGTGGGGGAAAAAGGACTGAGAAAAGGAATAATTTGGAAGTTAATGATTGTGTTTCAGAACCGGAGGAGTCGGACGGCGTCCCGGTGGAAAGGCCGGGGTTGCCTGCGGTGCAGTCTTCATTACAGGAGCTGGAGGAGGACGTCCTGTGGATGAACGAATCCTACAGTGACTTCGCTGGTGAAGAATTGCAATTGGGACAGCAGACGGAACCGGAGAGTTCGGCACAGGTAGGAGAGATGGCTACTTTAATGCAGCTGCTCAATTCTCTGGTGCCTGGGGGGGGACACGTAACTCAGAGTGGAGGACAAATTGGGGGAATGAGGGAAGAACGAGAGAGGGGCAGGGGAAGAGAGAAGGAAGACACTAGGAGGCAGAGACATCATGTTAATCATTCTCCACAGAGATCAGGTGGAGGTTCAGGTGGACAGAGCAGAAGGGACAGGAGCAGGAGCAGAGGGACACGGCGGAGGGAGAGATCTCGGACGCCAAGGATAGACTACAGGGAGCGGGAAAGGCATACGTCCCCCACATGGGGCAGGCGGGATAGAGATCGAGAACATACACGTAGGAGGGAAAGCTCTATGTCTTATAACATTGATGATAGGGGGAGAGGATCTGCAGGTGACAGGGCGGAAAGGAGAAGACAGGATACAATAGTGGTACAGGAGCCTGAGTCAAGGCCGCCAGGTGAGACGGCGGGTTCCCTGCAGGGGGGGAAAGAAAAAGAAGAGTCGGGGGGAGTGTATGAGACGGTGATGAAAGGTCTGAAGGAGCTGGTGGCTCAATTAGAAGACAAAAGGAAAGTTGGGGGTGATGTAGGAACAGTAGCGGGAGCATGGGTACCGGTAGTGAAGGAGGTTAGTGTACCGGTGGTTGGAACCCCTTCGGGGAGTGGGGTAGAAAAAGGAGGGTCGGTGCCGGTTACAAGCGGTGAAGTGTTAATTGTGGCGGATCAAGCCTTGCGTAGGCCTTGCTTGTGCTCAATTGGACCTCTTGGTATCCATCTGAGTAAAGAGGTTAAAGAAAAGATATGGAAACGAGAGTTTGTAGAGATCTTTTCATTGTTGCCGTTGGACCACTTTATTGAGTTAAAGGAAGATCCAAAAGGGGAACAGGGCAAAAAGGAAGAGGAGGAGAGAAAGAAAAAGTGGAGGAAATTACCTAAAACTTTTTCAAACTGGACGAGGGCTTTTTGCATATTAGCCAGCGTGATCGGGGAGAAATTCCCCGAGCAGAGCTCGACTATGTTTTGCTATTTTGATGAAATATCAGGGGCTCAGAGGACATATGGGGGTCTTGCTTGGTGGCGGTACGATGAACAGTTCCGCCAGAGGCTGGCGGTACGTCCAGAGATGCGGTGGGACGACAGAGAAATGGGGGTGTGGTTGGAGTTAATGACCCCTTTGAGGGGGCAGTCCTTTCGGAATGGTGGAACGGGGGCTAGTGGAACGTCAGTGGGGACCACATCGGTGGCAATTAAAAAAGGCCTCTGCTTCCAGTTTAATGAAGGGGTGTGTAGGTTCGGAGGGGCGTGCAAATACAAGCATGAGTGCTCAGGATGCGGAGGTGCGCACTCTGGGGCAAAATGTTTCCGAAAAGGAAAGGGGAATGGAAAAGGAGGTGAGGGTGCTGCTACGGGCTCGGACCCCGGTGAGGGTAAGAGAGATGGCCCCGTGGCTAAGCCTATACGGTAAGACAAGGGGTAGAGCGGGGGATGCGGAGCTGTTACTGACGGGCTTCAGTTCCGGATTTCGTATCCCGTTCGAGGGTTCAAAGGGTTCGGGAGTTCCTGGGAATTTAAAATCGGCTGAGCAATTCCCAGAGGTGGTTCAAGTTAAGTTGAAAAAGGAGGTGGCACTGGGGAGAATGGCGGGCCCCTTCATGGACCCTCCATTCCCGAATTTGAGGGTGTCCCCACTTGGGGTGGTCCCAAAGAAGACGGAGGGACAATTTAGAATGATTCACCACCTGTCTCATCCTAAGGGCGCGTCTGTTAACGACGGGATTGACCCGTCTTTGACGGCAGTACGTTATGCTTCATTTGATAAGGCGGTGAGTGTGGTCAGGAGAGCGGGGATTGGAGCATTGTTGGCAAAGGTGGATGTGGAGGCAGCCTTTCGGCTTTTACCAGTCCATCCGGTGTGTCATCATTTATTGGGTTGCCAATTTCAAGGGGAATTTTTCGTTGATCTGTGTTTACCCATGGGATGCTCCATATCCTGTGCGTATTTCGAAAAATTTAGTACATTTGTGGAATGGGTGGTGAAGAAAAAGGCGGGCAGGTCATCGATGGTCCATTATTTGGATGATTACCTGTTTGTGGGGGAAGCTGGTTCTGGAGTTTGTGAAATGTTGTTGAAAACATTTGTTGAAGTGGCTGAGCAATTCGGGATTCCGATTGCACCAGGAAAGACGGAAGGGCCGGTGACTAAGTTGAGTTTTCTGGGGATCCAGATTGACTCAGTATTGATGGAGTGCTCGTTACCTTGGGAAAAGGTGGTAGATCTAAAAAAGGTCATAATTGGGATGCTTGGGAAGGGGAAAGTGTCGTTGCGAGAAATGCAATCGCTACTGGGCAAGCTTAATTTTGCTTGTCGTGTGATCCCAGTTGGAAGGGTTTTTGGAAGGCGCCTGGCATTGGCCACGGTTGGGGTGAAGGAACCACACCACAGGATCCGGCTTTCAAAGGAGTTGAAGGAGGATCTTAGAGTGTGGTTGATTTTTCTGGAAGAGTTCAATGGGCGGTCGCTCATTCAGGAGGGGCCGGTATCGGATGAGATGTTGCACCTATACACAGATGCTTCAGGAGCACATGGCTTTGGGGCATATTTTGATGGCAGATGGTGCGTGGATACATGGCCTGAGGAATGGAAGGATCAAGGTTTAACCAAGAACTTGGTGTTTCTAGAATTGTTTCCGTTGGTGGTGGCTGTTATGGTTTGGAATGGTGAGCTGAGGGATAGGAAGGTGACTTTCCACTCTGACAATCTTGGAGTGGTATTTGCGATTAATAAGTTGACAGCGAAGTCGAGGCCAGTGATTCGGCTTCTCCGAGTGTTTGTCCTGGAATGCTTGAGGGGGAATGTGTTTTTTCGGGCAGTGCATGTGCCCGGGAAGCAAAATGTGATTGCTGACTCTCTTTCCCGGTTGCAGTGGCAGAAGTTTCGGGAAGCAGCCCCGGAGGCAAAGTTGGATGGGGAAGAATGCCCAAGGGCTTTGTGGCAGATGGACTTCTTAAAGGATTGAAATTAGCGAGAGGGGCTTTAGCCCAGAGTACGTTAAGAGCTTACGTGCCAGTATGGAAACGGTGGTTTGGTAGACTGCACAGGGATGGAATCAGGCTGTCAAAAGAGGATTGGGTGTGGTACTTGGTTGATTGGGTGCAGGAATGGAAAGAGGCGAAGATGTCAAAATCCATGGTGAATCGTCAGGTGGCGGCGTTAGCCTTTCTGTTTAAGCTGATGGGATGGGTTGATTTGACAAAGGAATTTTGGGTAAAATTGGCGGTGAGAGGTGTTTGTAGAGGTGGAGCTAAGGGGGACAAAAGACGTCCACTTGTATTTGGTTTACTATTAAAGGTAGTTGGGGCTTTGGAGGTGGTGTGCAATTCTAAGTTTGAGTATTATTTGTTTCGGGTTGCTTTTGTTTTAGCCTTTTTTGGGGCTTTTAGAGTGTTGGAATTGGTTGGGGCTAATAGAAAGGACAATGGCGGTATAGGTTTCGGTGATGTGGTGATATCAAGGGAGGAAGTGTCCATTTGGCTTAGAAAATCTAAGACAGATCAGGAGGGTATGGGCCGCTTAATCAAGTTATTTGCTATCGGGGGTGTTTGTTGCCCGGTAGGTTCACTGGTGGATTATCTGAGGATCAGGCCTAGTGGTGAGGGCCCTCTTTTGAGGCACGAGGATGGAGGAGCATTGTCAAAATATCAGTTTGGGGCGGTACTTAAAAGGGCTTTGTCTGTGGCTGGGGTGGACCCTAAAGATTTTGGATGCCATTCGTTTAGAATAGGCGCGGCAACTGAGGCGCATGAATTGGGTTTGAGTGAGGAAGTTGTGAAAAAGGTGGGAAGGTGGAAGTCGGGGTGTTATAAGCGTTATGTTCGTCCTAACATGTTAGTTTAGTTTTGTTTTTCTTAACAGGTCCAGTTCAGTGTTGGATAGTTGGACATTCTTTCATTTACTGGGCGAGAAAAGCTGCAGCAACAAAGGAAGGGGGAATCCAGCTGGGTCTTCCTCGGGAACAGGTTGGGGTAAAGTGGTTTGGGGTAAGAGGTCTCAAATGGGAAGGGATAGTGAGTACAGTGAGTAAGTTTGCCAGGCTGTACAAGCCTCCTGACATTTTGGTGTTACACGCTGGAGGAAATGACTTAGGGTTTATGGCTCAAAAAGAATTGATTGACCAGTTGAAGGGTGGCATGCGTAGGTTGAAGGTTTTGTTCCCGAAGGTGTTAATTGTGTGGTCAGAAATTGAGACAAGGTTGGAATGGCGCTCAGCTTGGGATGTCAGGAGGCTGGATTTATCCAGGAGAAAGGTTAACAGGACTCTATCAGGTTTTGTTGTTCAGTTGGGGGGTTTTGGCATTCGCCATGTTGAATTCGAAGGGGAATCAGGCAGATGCTTTTTTATTAAGGATGGGGTGCATCTCAATGAAGTAGGGTTGCACTTATTTAATTTTAACCTAAAAGAAGGGGTACAGAAGGCCTTAGCCCGGTTGGGCGGTGTCCGACGGTAGGTCGGTCTGTGGCGGGTGCTGGCCTTATCAGGCGAGTTTTATGTGGTAATGGTACCTCATCGGACGATGGGGAGAGTTTAAGAAAAGGGGGCGTGCCTGGCAACAGCCAGTGGAAGGCACGTGTGGTGGATGATGGACAGCACCCCAGAGTTCTTTGTAACCACATTGGTTAAGTGGTTGTGTTATTTGTAAACACTTGTTTGTTTAATAAATGCGGGCTGCGGCCTTTTGTACCCAAAACTTTGTCATGTTTGGTTATTGATTCACAAGAAGAGTGCCGAATGTGTGTGTCAAAGAAGCCCCGGAAGGAATGAATTGAGAGCAGGGGCATGTGACCACACTGCAGGCCAATAGCAGTGGGTTGCTAGGCAGAATTTTGAGGAGCAGGAGCGAGTATAAATATTGAGGGTTGTGAGGCGGAAGCCAGCATCATTTCCCTTGTGAAGCGGGAAAAGCTCCCTCCCTCCCTCCCTGTTTTAAGAATTTGGAAGTCGCAGCTAAGGGCGGGTGCTGGCCTTATCAGGCGAGTTTTATGTGGTAATGGTACCTCATCGGACGATGGGGAGAGTTTAAGAAAAGGGGGCGTGCCTGGCAACAGCCAGTGGAAGGCACGTGTGGTGGATGATGGACAGCACCCCAGAGTTCTTTGTAACCACATTGGTTAAGTGGTTGTGTTATTTGTAAACACTTGTTTGTTTAATAAATGCGGGCTGCGGCCTTTTGTACCCAAAACTTTGTCATGTTTGGTTATTGATTCACAAGAAGAGTGCCGAATGTGTGTGTCATAGGACATCTTTTTTATAATTCCGTCATTGATGACGCCTGTTTGATATAATCCTCGAACAATAACGATCTATAATTGTTGTATTGATGTCGCAGTAAAACAATATTATTGAATTTTTAAAGATTTATTTATGGTGCAATATAAATTAGTTAGTGATGGTGAATTGGCCATCCTTTTCTACAGGGTGTCATCCTTGTCTATACGGTGTCATCCTTGTCTACTTAGACAATCAGCCATTAACAATTATACAATCATCAAAAACTTTTACATTATTAGGACATCTTTTTTATAATTCCGTTATTGATGACGCCTGTTTGATATAATCCTCGAACAATAACGATCTATAATTGTTGTATTGATGTCGCAGTAAAACAATATTATTGAATTTTTAAAGATTTATTTATGGCGCAATATAAATTAGTTAGTGACGGTGAATTGGTCATCCTTGTCTACAGGGTGTCATCCTTGTCTACAGGGTGTACCATATCACAGGTATTATGTGAGAGAGGGCTATTGTCCGACAAGAGAGGGATCACATCTTTAAATATTTGATAATACTCTGAAGACGCATGAATCCAGACAATCCTATGATCAACTTTGTTTTTATATTTGGATAAACAGTAAATTTCATTTGGTTTACGGTGAGTCATTAGTGATGCATATATTATTATTTTTTTTAAATGTTTGCATTACATAGTAATTGTCATGAACACGTGAAACATCTAATCCGCTAACCAAATATTAATATTTTTATTTACACTTGCAAGAACCAATCAAATTTGTTTATTATTGGTATATTTGTGTCGCACTAAAAAAAAATTTTAGACATTTTTTTTAGTTAAAGATGGCGCAACGACCACCAATATTTAAAGTGGGGGAATTGGTCATTTTGGTCTATGGGGCGAACAGATATATCCCTAGGTGCATAGGAGGTGTCAGAGGGATCCAGCATGAAGATAGGGACCGCATCATCTACGAGATGATGCAGAGAATGAGACGGGTGTCTGGGGTCTGCCGGTCTAGGCGCAGTTGCCTACAGAGGTTCTCAGACTTCCGAAGACGTGAGTCGGAGTGATATCCCGATTTGTAAGTATTGTATATTGTACTTAAAAATTATGTATACTTAAATGACGCATATCTTTTAAAAAAAAAAAAGTTGAATTTGAAATGTCTTTCTGAGCTAATCATATTTATTTTATTCTACTCAGTAAATATCTTACATTTATTTGATAATAATTAAAGTTTTATTGAAGCAGGCCCATCTTATTTTTTATTTGTTGTTTTTCTATGTATTTTACTTAATTGCATTCAAACATTTGATGTCATTCACCACCCCATAATTTCTGTAGAGGGTCAATCAAATACAATGTTATTCCTCTTTAGATTATCATCATATTAATTTATTTTATAGAGACATATATAAAGACTAAAAAAGGAGATAAAAAAAAAGAATGAAAATTTATGCTACATCATAATTATTAACCATGCTACAAGAAAGTTTACTCATAGAGATAAATATTAAAAAATATATTCTCATATGCAGGTATATATATGTATATATATATATATATATATATATATATATATATATATATATATATATATATATATATATACTGTAAATAAACCCTTATTGACTGCAAAAAAGTCTCCTAACTTAAAGGATAAGTTAGTCAAAAGTAGATTTGTGAGGTCTGAACCGGAAAAATGTTGGCTTAATAGACACCAACAAGTAAAGGGTAATTTTCCATGTGGACATTGCGTATATTGCGTATATTGTCCTTATATGCTAAAATGTAAATCATTTTCAGCAAACACTGGGAAACACTTTGATATTAGATGTTTTTCGAATTGTAATACTATTGGAGTAGAATATCTTCTATGATGCTCCTGTCCCCTGTTCTACGTAGGGAAAACTAAACGTATGTTCAAGGACAGGATACATGAGGAACAGGATGATTTCCTCTATGAAAGGGATACTAGTGTAGCACGTCATTTTAGAGATGTCCATAATAGCAACACGTCCTCTTTAAAATTTGTAGGAATTGATCATGGGGTAATGAATGGTAGAGGAGGAGATAATAATGCATGTCTCTTAAAGATAGAAGCAAGATGGACATATGTGCTTAAAACTGTGTCTCCACTTGGCTTAAATGAGAGAATAGAGTATGGGTCTTTTTTGGGCTAAAAAGGACTGTTTCACCAATCAGTTTTTCTTTCTAATAAAGTTAGCTACACTACTTAGTAAAAAGAATCACAAGCTTTTTACAATCTACTAAGACCATAAATAACATATAGATTAATAGAGGTTTAGAAGAAGAACATTTAATCTATAAAGTAGCATTCAACCGTTTCATTTGGTTTGGGTTTAATTTACTGTAACATAAGTTACCGTCAAAGTAAAGGTACACTTCTAGTAAAATGTTACAACCAAATCAGCACACTTGGTAACTTGTCACAAATTTATCCTAAGCCTATCTTTTGATACAAGAGAATAAAACCAGCGGTTTCTCATGGGTCATTTTAGATAACATACTTTTGAAACTCTGCACATATCGGTCTCTTTGTATTGCTGTGATGTTTTTGTTTCCTATAATAATACTTGTTTCTGAATGTGCTTCCCTGCTAATGATACAATGGTTTTCCTCTTCTTTGTATCTAAGTTAATTCTGAAAAGTTTTTTTTATAAAGTGAAAATCGAAGCAAACGTAGTATATAAGAAGAGACAAAGAGGTATAATCAATTGAGCACATATGATTGGCTAATGCAGACACACCTTACCATTCCCTCAAGGTGAGCAACGAATAAAAGAAGCAAGTTCTATCCTTGATTGACAGTCCTGATGAGGCCCCGACCACACAGCATTGTGGGGCGAAACGCGCATTGACCCAGTCATTCTGAGTAACAGCAGCAAACGTATAGCACCTGTGAGCTTGGTTGGTGCATACTTCATGGTCCGGAAGGTTTCAGGCGGAGGCGTAATGAGTCTTATTTGCCGAAGAATGGAGTTTCAAGTCTGACCTGTGTTCTCTCGAGCAAAGAAACAGATGGAACCAATTGGGATTGACAGGACATCGGAGGAGGAGTCCCGGTCCACTTACCTGAATGCCTCTTGAAATTGCCTTGTTTACCCGGATCACGCTGCTAACAAGCTAACAAGGTCGTATGCTTTTGTTTAAGTTGAAGTGCCGCAAATGGATATACGAGCGTAAAAATCTAAGAACTGTAGTATCTGGCAAACTGACGTTTGAGGACGCTTTCACCTCGGTATTGTCAGTATTTTTGCAATGCTTAATACCATCTCTAACAGTGACTTTGAGACATTAAGACATCTATCCAGATACCAACTCAGTCTCTCTAATCAGGACTTTGGTTTAAGATTTTCTATTTATGTCTTATTGTTATACAAATTATATTTGGTATTTTGATATTAACCATTGTTTACTATTCATACCTAGATGTTTGGGAGCTCTAACATTTATTGTCTGTTTGTAATAGTAATAATACATATATATTTATTCAGACAGACAATCCACTGCAGTGGCAATTTCCTTATTAGCAATAGCATGCTTCTTTTGTTTTGTTTTATGTTGTAGGAATACAGATTATGGTATTTTGAAGAGACCAGTGTGTGTTAGATGATTCTTTGTTTGGACACAATGTTTCAGCCTTTAATCTACATATTAGATCAATTAGGAGTAGACCATTGCTGAGTGCTGTTTTCCCCTACTTTATACATAGTACTCTCATATAGCTCTGCTATGATATAATAATTTTCTTCTATAAAAATATTCTGAATCTATATTACTATTAGGGGTCTGCACCAGACCTATGATCAGCCAATGCGGTCCAGGTTTTAAAGAAATCGATTTTTCTACTTTTTAAAAACCAGTATTAAGGTGTCTTAGAAAATAATAGTTCTTCTCCCTAACTTTATCTCTTAATTTTTATATATATATATATATATATATATATATATATATATATATATATATAAAGCATATATAGATAGCATATATATATCTCGATATTGATATATCTCTCTCTCGAGAAATAAATGTATGTATATATTTGGTTTTCAACAGAGACAATAAAGATTACATGCATTGCTGCTGCAGATACATTACTCCACAATAATATATATTTGTTCATTATTGTGCTTCATCTCTGACAGACGACCAAGTACCGGGGGATGCTTTCGAACACCCTTTGTCACCAACGGTAGCTGAAGAGTAGGTGGTGGCTAGAGTTGAATGTAAGTAAAAAGAATATACGGCTAGATTTGGAGTTTTGTCGGTAACGACCCGAAAAACTAACGCCGGCTTTTTTCTGGCCGCACCATAAAAATAACTCTGGTATTGAGAGTCCACAAAAAGGCTGCGTTAGGCTCCAAAAAAGGAGCGTAGAGCATTTTTAACGCAGCTTCAACTCTCGATACCAGAGTTGCTTACGCAAGCGGCCAGCCTCAAAAACGTGCTCGTGCACGATTCCCCCATAGGAAACAATGGGGCTGTTTGAGCTGAAAAAAAACCTAACACCTGCAAAAAAGCCGCGTTCAGCTCTTAACGCAGCCCCATTGTTTGCTATGGGGAAACACTTCTACGTCTGCACCTAACACCCTAACATGTACCCCGAGTCTAAACACCCCTAGCCTTACACTTATTAACCCCTAATCTGCCGCCCCAGCTATCGCTGACCCCTGCATATTATTATTAACCCCTAATCTGCCGACCGGACCGCACCGCTACTATAATAAAGTTATTAACCCCTAATCCGCCTCACTAACCCTATAATAAATAGTATTAACCCCTAATCTGCCCTCCCTAACATCGCCGACATCTAACTTCAATTATTAACCCCTAATCTGCCGACCCAATCTCGCCGCTATTCTAATAAATGTATTAACCCCTAAAGCTAAGTCTAACCCTAACACTAACAACCCCCTAAATTAAATATAATTTAAATCTAACGAAATTAATTATCTCTTATTAAATAAATTATTCCTATTTAAAGCTAAATACTTACCTGTAAAATAAATCCTAATATAGCTACAATATAAATTATAATTATATTATAGCTATTTTAGGATTAATATTTATTTTACAGGTAACTTTGTATTTATTTTAACCAGGTACAATAGCTATTAAATAGTTAAGAACTATTTAATAGCTAAAATAGTTAAAATAATTACAAATTTACCTGTAAAAGAAATCCTAACCTAAGTTACAATTAAACCTAACACTATGCTATCAATAAATTAATTAAATAAACTACCTACAATTACCTACAATTAACCTAACACTACACTATCAATAAATTAATTAAATACAATTCCTACAAATAAATACAATTAAATAAACTTGCTAAAGTACAAAAAATAAAAAAGAACTAAGTTACAAAAAATAAAAAAATATTTACAAACATAAGAAAAATATTACAACAATTTTAAACTAATTACACCTACTCTAAGCCCCCTAATAAAATAACAAAGCCCCCCAAAATAAAAAAATGCCCTACCCTATTCTAAATAACTAAAGTTCAACGCTCTTTTACCTTACCAGCCCTGAACAGGGCCCTTTGCGGGGCATGCCCCAAGAAGTTCAGCTCTTTTGCCTGTAAAAAAAAAAATACAATACCCAAGCCCCCCAACATTACAACCCACCACCCACATACCCCTAATCTAACCCAAACCCCCCTTAAATAAACCTAACACTAAGCCCCTGAAGATCTTCCTACCTTATCTTCACCTCACCGGGTTCAACGATCTGTCCAGAAGAGCTCCTCCGATGTCCTGATCCAAGCCCAAGCGGGGGGCTGAAGAGGTCCATGATCCGGATGAAGTCTTCATCCAAGCGGGAGCTGAAGAGGTCCATGATCCGGATGAAGTCTTCATCCAAGCGGGAGCTGAAGAGGTCCATGATCCGGATGAAGTCTTCTATCAACGGCATCTTCAATCTTCTTTCTTCCGGATCCATCTTGCAGACCTCCGACGCGGAACATCCTGCTGGCCCGAAGGACTAACGACGAATGATGGTTCCTTTAAGGGACGTCATCCAAGATGGCGTCCCTCGAATTCCGATTGGCGGATAGGATCAGCCAATAGAATGCGAGCTCAATCTGATTGGCTGATTGGATCAGCCAATCGGATTGAACTTGATTCTGATTGGCTTATTCCATCAGCCAATCAGAATATTCCTACCTTAATTCCGATTGGCTGATAGAATCCTATCAGCCAATCGGAATTCGAGGGACGCCATCTTGGATGACGTCCCTTAAAGGAACCGTCATTCGTCGTTAGTCCGTCGGGCCAGCAGGATGTTCCGCGTCGGAGGTCTGCAAGATGGATCCGGAAGAAAGAAGATTGAAGATGCCGTTGATAGAAGACTTCATACGGATCATGGACCTCTTAAGCTCCCGCTTGGATGAAGACTTCATCCGGATCATGGACCTCTTCAGCTCCCGCTTGGATGAAGACTTCAGCCGGATCATGGACATCTTCAGCCCCCCGCTTGGGCTTGGATCAGGACATCGGAGGAGCTCTTCAGGACGGATCGGTGAACCTGGTATGGTGAAGATAAGGTAGGAAGATCTTCAGGGGCTTAGTGTTAGGTTTATTTAAGGGGGGTTTGGGTTAGATTAGGGGTATGTGGGTGCTGGGTTGTAATGTTGGGGGGCTTGGGTATTGTATTTTTTTCTTTTACAGGCAAAAGAGCTGAACTTCTTGGGGCATGCCCCGCAAAGGGCCCTGTTCAGGGCTGGTAAGGTAAAAGAGCTTTGAACTTTAGTTATTTAGAATAGGGTAGGGCATTTTTTTATTTTGGGGGGCTTTGTTATTTTATTAGGGGGCTTAGAGTAGGTGTAATTAGTTTAAAATTGTTGTAATATTTTTCTTATGTTTGTAAATATTTTTTTATTTTTTGTAACTTAGTTCTTTTTTCTTTTTTGTACTTTAGCAAGTTTATTTAATTGTATTTATTTGTAGGAATTGTATTTAATTAATTTATTGATAGTGTAGTGTTAGGTTTAATTGTAACTTAGGTTAGGATTTCTTTTACAGGTAAATTTGTAATTATTTTAACTATTTTAGCTATTAAATAGTTCTTAACTATTTAATAGCTATTGTACCTGGTTAAAATAAATACAAAGTTACCTGTAAAATAAATATTAATCCTAAAATAGCTATAATATAATTATAATTTATATTGTAGCTATATTAGGATTTATTTTACAGGTAAGTATTTAGCTTTAAATAGGAATAATTTATTTAATAAGAGATAATTAATTTCGTTAGATTTAAATTATATTTAACTTAGGGGGGTGTTAGTGTTAGGGTTAGACTTAGCTTTAGGGGTTAATACATTTATTAGAATAGCGGTGAGCTCTGGTCGGCAGATTAGGGGTTAATAATTGAAGTTAGGTGTCGGCGATGTTAGGGAGGGCAGATTAGGGGTTAATACTATTTATTATAGGGTTAGTGAGGCGGATTAGGGGTTAATAACTTTATTATAGTAGCGCTCAGGTCCGCTCGGCAGATTAGGGGTTAATAAGTAGTGGCAGGTGGAGGCGACGTTGAGGGGGGCAGATTAGGGGTTAATAAATATAATACAGGGGTCGGCGGTGTTAGGGGCAGCAGATTAGGGGTACATAAGGATAACGTAGGTGGCGGCGCTTTGCGGTCGGCAGATTAGGGGTTAATAAGTGTAGGCAGGTGGAGGCGACGTTGAGGGGGGCAGATTAGGGGTTAATAAATATAATACAGGGGTCGGCGGTGTTAGGGGCAGCAGATTAGGGGTACATAAGGATAACGTAGGTGGCGGTCGGCAGATTAGGGGTTAAAAAAATTTATTCGAGTGTCGGCGATGTGGGGGGGTCTCGGTTTAGGGGTACATAGGTAGTTTATGGGTGTTAGTGTACTTTAGAGTACAGTAGTTAAGAGCTTTATAAACCGGCGTTAGCCCAGAAAGCTCTTAACTACTGACTTAGGAGCCTCTAACGCTGGTTTTCACGGCTAACGCCAAACTCCAAATCGAGGTCATAATGTTTTACAAATTGTATCTTAATAAAGAATGTATCTAACAAATGTTCTAGATCAAGATCAGGGCACCCAAACTGGGCCCTTCATGGCAGATATATTTCATGACCTTGCCCAAGGACGTGATATTGTGTCCAGGGCTGTGCGGGCCCTGTAGGAGGCCATGAATCGTCTTTAATTAAAAATGTTTGTGATATTTTTCAGAAAAATATATATTTTAAAAAAAAAGCTTTGAACTGTTTTTATGTTTAATAAATATCTATTTAATCTTAACTATTGTGTTGCTGTATTCATTTAAATATTTATTTCAAGTGACATGAAAAAAAATATAGAGAGCAATATGTATAAATAGCAAAAAAATGTGGTAACTTTCTATATTTATTATACATTTGGTTTAAATACAATGTAAAGACGATAATATGCAGATAAACTATATAGCTGCTGAGTGATGAATGCACATAGATACATTGAGGCACATTTATTAAGGGACCGTGTTTCTGGCGAGTATTAGGACTCAACAGAAACACAAGTTAGGGAGCAGTGGTCTAAAGACTGCTGCTCCATAACCCTGTCCACCTGCTCTGATGAGGCTGACAGGAATCTCAAGAATTCAAAACGATCGAGTACGATCGGGTTGATTGACACCCCCTGCTGGTGGCCAATTTCCCTCAAGTCTGCAGGGTGCGGCGTTGCACCAGGAGCTCACAAGAGCTGCTGGTGCAATGCTGAATACAGAGAGCATATTGCTCTCCGCATTCCGCGAGGTCCGGCAGATATTTGTTAAATTGGATTCATTATATGATTGGCTTTCACATGTGCATTGCTATTTCAAGTAGAAAAGGTTATCTAAGGATTAAAGTGAAAATGAACATCAATTTTATTGTTCATGCTTCAGATAGAGCGTACAATTTTATTGTTCATGCTTCAGATAGAGCGTACAATTTTATTGTTCATGCTTCAGATAGAGCGTACAATTTTATTGTTCATGCTTCAGATAGAGCGTACAATTTAAATAAACTTTGTAAGATTGTCAGATTCACAAATTGTCATCAGTCTATTTGTATCTGTATTTTACATCAAACATTTCACTTTATGAATTGTGACCATTTTTAATCAGAACATGAGTTGACCTTGCTGATTGAACATCACCAATGAAATAATGCTTTTCCATGGGGGTTCAATTGGATTTATCTTGCTCCTCAGCCTAGATACCTTCTTTTTCAAATAAAGATAACAAAAGAACTAATTAAAATGGTTAATAGTAGTAATTTTGAAAATGATTTTAAATTGAATGTTCAATCAGAATTCTGAAAGTACATAACTGTGCTTAGTGTTCCTTTAGTAAAAGTTAAAGGTTTGTATTGTCACTTGAAATTATATTCTATGATATTGGTGTCCCATTAATTAATAACAAATATATGTAAACATTTAAAAAATAAAAAAGATATATACATAAATACATCCATCATTCTATTTACAATTACATAGATCACTATGTACATACATACAGATAGAGATATAAAGGAATATATATATATATATATATATATGTTTGATGCTGCAAGACAACGAAACATATAACCTAACAAGTCAATTACAAACTATTAAATATGTATACCCTGAAAAAAAACAAAGATATTATTGATCTACATTTAATGCATTATTAGAGATAAAAAAAGTGCTTTGAATGGATTATGCTCCAACTTTATCTCTCTTTAAAAATCAGGGATTACATATAATTTGTGCACAGTTTTGCACCTAACTTGTCACAATAATAAATATACAAAGACAACAAAAGAACTGCATAACAGGCTCAATTAGCAGCTAGCTCCCACTATTGTAAATTAAATATTTTATTTCCTATTCCTTTCAAATAGTGATAGATTTAAAATAAATACAAATTATACTCTGATTACGTTATATTTGCAACTTCTATGTGTGTGTATATACATAGTAAAATATGTACAGTATATACAATTTTGAAAATAACTAATTCGCCTCTCCATTTTGCTAAGAATATGTCGCTACTTGCTATCTTTAAAATTCGATTTAAACAAGCAAAATGACAATATCTATATACAATAATGTGCTGACAAGGTATGTGCTATGATCGTGGACTGTACTGCAATGATATAAACAAAGTTGGGAAAAGCCTGAATAGCTGCGACATCGATGACTGTTAGTTAACAACAGTCCGATCCTCTGTTTTTGACGTTTTTTTTTATAATTATGGAGAGCGTATTAAGGTCTGCGATGTATGGCGAAGTTTAGCGAGCGTATTGACGCCCGTGAATGCACCATAGTTGACACTTTGATAAATAGAGGCCATTTTATATACTATAAGGGATTAAATGAACAAACAGCAAACAAGGCGAGTTGGATGTGTGATAAATTTAAGGATATACTGTATATGATATTCAGCAAAGAATATCTCTAGACTCCTTGGCCTCGATCTGATATGCAGCATCGCCCGCAAAAGCCGGCGGCGCCAAATTTTGCGCTGGTTTGGTATCACATATATGGCGTAACATAGAAGTTATGCTCGTATATTTCTGCCTTCGGTCGTAGTTTTTTGGCCCATAGACAGGTATACCAAACCAGCGCAGTTTGGTATCCAATATACAGCGTAAGGACTTACGTGGCGAAAATTGAGAAATCTTACTCCATTTTCACCTCGCCACAAATTGCAGGCATAGTAAGCCTTACGCTGTGTATTGGAGCCCCGTAACTCGCTAAACTACCTTCAAAATAAAACCTAACACCTAACGCATGCGCAATGTCTATCTACCTGTCAACCGCGATCCCCCGCCACAATCCCTAATAAAGTATTTAACCCCTAAACCGCCGCTCCCGGACCCCGCCGCCACCTACATTAACTACCCCCTAATGTGAGCCCCTTACACCGCCACCCCCTAATGTGAGCCCCTTACTCCGCCGCCACCTACATTACCTACCCCCTAATGTGATCTCCTTACACCGCCGCCACCTACATTACCTACCCCCTAATGTGATCTCCTTACACCACCGCCACCTACATTACCTACCCCCTAATGTCAGCTCCTACCCCGCCGCCAGGTATATTAAAATGATTAACCCCTAATCTAATCCCCCTACCCCGCCGCCAGCTATATTAAAATTATTAACCCCTAATCTAATCCCCCTAACCCGCCGCCAGCTATATTAAAATTATTAACCCCTAATTTAATCCCCCTACACCGCCGCCAGCTATATTAAATTAATTAACCACTAAAATACTAAAATATCCCTACCACTAAACCTAAGTCTAACCCTACAAATAGCCCTGAAAAGGGCTTTTTGCGTGGCATTGCCCCAAAGTAAACAGCTCTATTGCCAGCCCTTAAAAGGGCTTTTTGCGGGCCATTGCGCTAAAGTAATCTGCTCTTTTACCAGCCCTTAAAAGGGCTTTTTGCGGGGCATTGTCACAAAGTAATCAGCTCTTTTGCATCTAATCTAAATCCCCCTACACCGCCGCCACCTATAATAAATGTATTACCCCCTAATCTAATCCCCCTATACCGCCGCCACCTATATTAAATACATAAACCCCTAATCTAATCCCCCTTCACCGCCGCCACCTATATTAACTATATTAACCCTAATTATATTAGGGTTAATATAGTTAATATAGTTATTATATTATATATATATATTAACTATATTAACCCTATCTAACTCTAACACCCCTAACTTAATTATTATTAAAATAAATCTAAATAATATTAATAATATTAACTAAATTATTCCTATTTAAATCTAAATATTTACCTATAAAATAAACCCTAAGATAATAATAATTACATTGTAGCTATTTTACGGTTTATACTTATTTTACAGGTAACTTGGTATTTATTTTAACTAGGTAAAATAGCTATTAAATAGTTAATAACTATTTAATAGCTACCTAGTTAAAATAATTACAAATTTACCTGTAAAATAAATCCTATCCTAAGTTACAAATACACCTACACTATCAATAAATTAAATAAACTACAATTATCTAAACTAAAATACAATTAAATACACTAAACTAAATTACAAAAAAAACAAACACTAAATTACAAAAAATAAAAAAAGGTTACAAGAATTTTAAGCTAATTACACCTATTCTAAGCCCCGTAATAAAATAACAAAGCCCCCCAAAATAAAAAAATGTCCCTACCCTAATCTAAATTACAAAAGTTAACAGCTCTATTACCAGCCCTTAAAAGGGCTTTTTGCGGGGCATGCCCCAAAGTAATCAGCTCTTTTGCCTGTAAAAAAAACACAATACCACCCCCCAACATTACAACCCACCACCCACATACCCCTACTCTAAACCCACCCAAAACCCCTTAAAAAAACCTAACACTAAGCCCCAGAAGATCTCCCTACCTTGAGTCGTCTTCATCCAGCCGGGCCGAACTCTTCATCCAATCCTGGCGATGTCTTCATCCAAGTGGCAAAGAAGAAGTCTTCCATCCGGGCGATGTCTTCATCCAAGCAGCAAAGAAGAGGTCCTCCATCGGGGCGAAGTTTTCCTCCAAGCGGCATCTTCAATCTTCTTTCTTCCGACCTCCGACACGGAACATCGAGCTGGCACGATGACTGAACGACGAATGAAGTTTCCTTTAAATGACGTCATCCAAGATGGCATCCCTCAAATTCCGATTGGCTGATAGGATTCTATCAGCCAATCGGAATTAAGTTAAGAAAATCTGATTGGCTGATTCAATCAGCCAATCCGATTCAAGTTCAATCAGATTGAGCTTGCATTCTATTGGCTGATCGGAACAGCCAATAGAATGCAAATTCAATACGATTGGCTGATTGGATCAGCCAATCGGATTGAACTTGAATCTGATTGGGAAGGAGGATGTTCCGGGTCGGCGGGATGAAGATGGATCCAGAAGAAAGAAGATAGAAGTTGCCGCTTGGAAGAAGACATCGCCCGGATGGAAGACCTCTTCTTTGCCGCTTGGATCAAGACTTCTACCGGATGGAGAACATCTTCTTGCTCTGCTTGGATGAAGAATTCGGCTCGGCTGGGTGAAGACGACTCAAGGTAGAGAGATCTTCAGGGGGTTAGTGATAGGTTTTTTTAAGGGGGGTTTGGGTGGGTTAGAGTAGGGGTATGTGGGTGGTGGGTTATAATGTTGGGGGGGGGATTGTATTTTTATTTTCATGCAAAAGAGCTGATTACTTTGGGGCAAGGCCCCGCAAAAAGCCCTTTTAAGGGCTGGTAAAAGAGCTGATTACTTTTGTATTTTAGAATAGGGTAGGGAATTTTTTATTTTGGGGGGCTTTTTTATTTTATCAGGGGGCTTAGATTAGGTGTAATTAGTTTAAACTGCTTGTAATTCTTTTTTATTTTTGTAATTTAGTGGGGTTTTTTTTTTGTATTATAGAATAGTTTATTTTATTGTATTTTATTTTAGCTAATTGTAGGTAATTTATTTAATTAATTTAATGATAGTGTAGTGTTAGGTTTAATTGTAAATTAGGTTAGGATTTATTTTACAGATAATTTTGAAATTATTTTAACTAGGTAGCTATTAAATAGTTATTAACTATTTAATAGCTATTGTACCTAGTTAAAATTAATCCATAGTTGCCTGTAAAATAAATATAAATCCTAAAATAGCTACAATGTAATTATTAATTATATTGTAGCTATCTTAGGGTTTATTTGATAGGTAAGTATTTAGTTTTAAATAGGAATAATTTAGTTAATTATAGGAATATTATTTTTTTTAATATAAATTATATCTATGTTAGGGGGTGTTAGGGTTAGGGTTAGGTTTAGGGGTTAACAACTTTATTATAGTAGTGGCGACGGTGCGGGTGGGAGATTAGGGGTTAATAATTGTAGGTAGGTGGCGGGGATGTTAGGGAGGGCAGATTAGGGGTTAATACTATTTATTATAGTGTTTGTGAGGCGGGAGTGTGGCGGTTTATGGGTTAATACATTTATTATAGTGGCGGCGAGGTCCGGTCGGCAGATTAGGGGTTAATAAGTGTAGTTAGGTAGCGGCGACATTGGGGAGGGCAGATTAGGGGTTAATAAATATAATATAGGGGTCGGCGATGTTAGGGGCAGCAGATTAGGGGTTCATAGGGATAATATAGGTAGCTGCGGTGCCGGTCGGCAGATTAGGGGATAAAAATTTTTATTAGAGTGGCGGCGATGTGGGAGGGTTTAGGGGTACATAGGTAGTTTATGGGTGTTAGTGTACTTTAGAGCACAGTAGTTAAGAGCTTTATATTCTAGCGTTAGCCCATAAAGCTCTTAACTACTGACTTTTTTTGGTGTTAGGAGTCTTGTCGGTAGAGGGTCTACCGCTCACTTCTCCCAAGACTCCAAATACCAGCGTTAGGCAGATCATATTGAAAAGATAGGATACGCAATTGGCGTAAGGGGATCTTCGGTAGCCTGGAATCACGTTAGGGAAGTGAGCGTTAGACCCTTTCCTGGCTGACTCTAAATACCAGCGGGCGGCCTTAAGCAGCGGTAGGATCCCTTAACGCTGCTTTTGACTGCTAACGCAGAACTCTAAATCTAGGCGATTGTATTTTAACTAATTTTAGCCTTAAAAACACCCCTATCTCAAGATTTTTACCGCTTAGCTAACTAAGGCCTAGATTTAGAGTTCGGCGGTAGCCGTCAAAACCAGCGTTAGAGGCTCCTAACGCGGGTTTTTTACGCACTCCGGTATTTAGAGTTTATTTACCGCGACTCAAAATACACCTAACGCTCAACTTTCTACCGCCACCTCAGACCCAGTAGTAAACATATACCGCACAAAAAAACATCCACGAATCACAAAACAAATATTACACAAAGTACACTTACACTCATACAAACACAACACTATCTTTATTTTTCGGAATTGTTATTTTTTCTTTAAAATACAAAGGATTAAAGTTGCGAGATCTCGGGTGTTTGAAAAAAATCCACACAAATCCATTTTCCCATTGACTTACATGGACATACGGGAAAAGACCCTCATATACCTACATCTAACGAATAACATTATCACAAACATACACTCATCGATGCATACAAACAATATACACCACATTACATACACAAAATATTTATTTATTACAAAAAGAACACGATTTAGTTACTTTTTCACACAAGCTCATGACGTCACTCACTTTACGAGGAAAACCAGTCTTAGAAAAAAAAATATAGAAATCTTTGGAGCCTCCATTGACTTCTATTGGGAAGACGTGCTCGTGCACGCGAAACCCTCATTTCCCTAACGCACGCAAATAGCGTAGACGGAAAAACTCCAAATACCAGCGCTAGAAAATACATGCTTTTATGCGTTAGACACAGCTATGATAAATAGATCAAGAAATGACTATTTCCCTATGGTGGATTTATGTTTTTTAATATTAAATATTCACCACACCATAAATATTTTTAACACTTTTAGATTACATCAACTACAAATCCCCATCACTAGTAACACATTATTATTTCAATAAAATTACATTTACAATTAAAATAAAATTCAATACACATTTCTGGATTCACAAACACTACACAATGGGAAACATCTCTCATTTACCTTTATTATTGCATTTCTGTTATTCAACTCATATGCTTGCAGCAACTGCATATCTACATAGGCTTAACACATGATCACTCATGGATGCACATACATTACTTTTAACATTCACTCATACATGTGCATTCAAATGATGGGGGAAAAACACATTACATTCTCTCGAGGAATCACAAAACACAACATATGGATTTTACTGTACTTTTAACATCATGATTCCATCACCAGAAACCATTAGGAATTACCTACAACAAGAACATCATTACACCAGATTACAGATGTCACTTTATGGGAAGGAACAACAATGCCAGACCGCTATATAGAAGTCAGCATATGTGGGACACAATCACAATATATACGTACATGTACATAACACGCATCACCCATCACGCAACCACAAAGCACACATTTAGATTTTATTCAGCACACAATAACAATGTAGCACAATACAACAACACAATGAGGATTTCACAACTACATAGGCAGGTTAATAATATCATGACGTCATTACAAGATTCAACCATACACATCACAGATTCACCACTGTACCGCCCCTTTAGGAACTTTAACACTCAATACTACAATACAACATATACGTAAAACACACTTTTGAACAGCATTATTATGGAGATTTCAATGGGACAATTCAGAAATATTGTCAGATCGCACATCAATTATATATATAATACTACAGATGGCAGCCGGAAGTTATTCAGTATTCGTGCAATTTTTATGGGACGCATACAATATCGTCAGATCGAAAATCACTTATATATATAATACTACAGATGACAGACGGGAAGTTCGGAATTATTATTGCGATTTTAAAGGGACGCGTACAATATTCACATCTCGGCAATCACTTATATATACAATACTACAGATGACAGCCGGAAGTTATTCAGTATTAGTGCCATTTGAAAGGGACGCATACAATATTGACAGCTCGGCAATCACTTATATATACAATACTACAGATGGCAGACGGGAATTTCGGAATTATTATTGCGATTTTAAAGGGACGCGTACAATATTCACATCTCGGCAATCACTTATATATACAATACTACAGATGACAGCCGGAAGTTATTCAGTATTAGTGCGATTTGAAAGGGACGCGTACAATATTCACATCTCGGCAATCACTTATATATACAATACTACAGATGACAGCCGGAAGTTATTCAGTATTAGTGCCATTTGAAAGGGACGCATACAATATTGACAGCTCGGCAATCACTTATATATACAATACTACAGATGGCAGACGGGAATTTCGGAATTATTATTGCGATTTTAAAGGGACGCGTACAATATTTTACAGCTCGGCAATCACTTATATATACAATACTACAGATGGCAGACGGGAAGTTCGGAATTATTATTGCGATTTTAAAGGGACGCGTACAATATTGACAGCTCGGCAATCACTTATATATACAATACTACAGATGGCAGACGGGAAGTTCTGAATTATTATTGCGATTTTAAAGGGACGCATACAATATTGACAGCTCGGCAATAACTTATATATACAATCCTACAGATGGCAGATGTTCCTTTATCATTTACAAACAATATTGCAGCAACATTGATCGATCACATTCGATGCACATTATACACAACTATGCACTTTCATTCATGTTAGCCTGGACGTGTGCTTGTTACTATAACATCGCGTTTAGGAAATATTGATTACGCATATGAACAAACATTACAAACATGCACTGTATGTGTGATATTTGACACTTTCACATTGAGAATCATTGTTTGAAACTAACATTTCAGCAAACAACAAATAAACGCCCACTGTGAAAGCATTCGCGCCGCTCACATACAAACAGGTGAATACAATCAGCAATCATTACAAACTCACTACCATTGGACTAATTGTACTATAAATCCCCCAAACAACATGGCCAATGCATCACTTGTGATCCACATCAGATCAAGTGCTTACCTTGTTACGCTGTTTTGAAAGATGGATGACGATGACATGGTAGACGCTGCTGGTGGTGCTATTGGCGAACTAGCTGTTGGTCGAATCAGGCAGCCTCGGCGGCTCAGACCGAGACGAAGGGGTCGTCTGGTTCGAGGTCCTCGTGTCTACAGGGTGAGACCCACCTTGGAAAACATGAGTGACTTTGAGGTTTTTGATAAGTATCGGCTCGATCGCGAACAGCTCATTGGCCTTTACGAGCTTCTTAAACCTCATTTGGAGCCACGTATACAAATAAGGACTGCTGTTCCCCCCATGAGTAAGATGCTAAGCTGTCTATACGTCCTGGCCTCCGGGAGTTTTCAATCCGGAGAACTGTACATGCATGGCCTGGCTCAAGGTACATTCTCTGGGGTGTTTGATAACTTTCTGAACGCCATGGTACGTATCAGTAAGCAATACATAGGATTCCCACAGAATGATGGTGATTGGAGGCGCCTGAAGCGGGAATTCTTTGATATTGCTCAATTGCCCAATGTCTTGGGAGCCATTGATTGTACCCACATTGCGCTGCGTGCTCCAATTGATGACTTGCCCTTCAGAAATCGCAAACATTTTCATAGCCTCAACGTGCAGTATGTTTGTGACGCACGGATGAGGATTATGCATGTGTATGCGAATTTTGGAGGTGCTTGTCATGATGCCCGCATCCTCTCTCTGTCGTCCCTGTGGAGACAGTTTGAGGAAAGACAAATGCCCCCTGGTTATCTCGTTGGTGAGTATTTGTGCACAACATGGTTAATTATTTTGACAATTGCCCCTGTATTTTTTAACTGTTAGCGTCATGTTCAGCTATAGGATTAAATTTAACCATTTGTTATTTACCGACGCTAATGTCTATTTTTATTGAAATGCAGATATGTAGCATGTCTTACCTTAAGTGTTCAGATAGAGAATGCAATGTAAACATGTAGTTAGCATTTTACACAAGGTTTGTTTTAGGAGAAATACGCATATGTAGCATGTCTTAGATGAAATGGCAAGATATTATCTCATGCAATTTAACCCTGTCATTGTCTTTTTCTGCTAATGTCTATTTTTATTGAAATGCAGATATGTAGCATGTCTTACCTTAAGTGTTCATATAGAGAATGCAATGTAAACATGTAGTTAGCATTTTACACAAGGTTTGGTTTAGGAGAAATACGCATATGTAGCATGTCTTAGATGAAATGGCAACATATTATCTCATGCAATTTAACCCTGTCATTGTATTTTTCTGCTAATGTCTATTTTTATTGAAAAGCAGATATGTAGCATGTCTTACCTTAAGTGTTCATATAGAGAATGCAATGTAAACATGTAGTTAGCATTTTACACAAGGTTTGGTTTAGGAGAAATACGCATATGTAGCATGTCTTAGATGAAATGGCAATATATTATCTCATGCAATTTAACCCTGTCATTTTATTTTTCTGCTAATGTCTATTTTTATTGAAATGCAGATATGTAGCATGTCTTACCTTAAGTGTTCATATAGAGAATGCAATGTAAACATGTAGTTAGCATTTTACACAAGGTTTGGTTTAGGAGAAATACGCATATGTAGCATGTCTTAGATGAAATGGCAATATATTATCTCATGCAATTTAACCCTGTCATTTTATTTTTCTGCTGATGTCTATTTTTATTGAAATGCAGATATGTAGCATGTCTTACCTTAAGTGTTCATATAGAGAATGCAATGTAAACATGTAGTTAGCATTTTACACAAGGTTTGGTTTAGGAGAAATACGCATATGTAGCATGTCTTAGATGAAATGGCAAGATATTATCTCATTCAATTTAACCCTGTCATTGTCTATTTCTGCTAATGTCTAGTTTTATTGAAATGCAGATATGTAGCATGTCTTACCTTAAGTGTTCATATAGAGAATGCAATGTAAACATGTAGTTAGCATTTTACACAAGGTTTGGTTTAGGAGAAATACGCATATGTAGCATGTCTTAGATGAAATGGCAAGATATTATCTCATTCAATTTAACCCTGTCATTTTATTTTTCTGCTAATGTCTAGTTTTATTGAAATGCAGATATGTAGCATGTCTTACCTTAAGTGTTCATATAGAGAATGCAATGTAAACATGTAGTTAGCATTTTACACAAGGTTTGGTTTAGGAGAAATACGCATATGTAGCATGTCTTCGATGAAATGGCTAGATACAGATTTAGATATAATTTTTTTTTTTTTTTTTATGTTTCTGACAACTTTTAATATGGATTATGGTTTTTAAAAAATATATTTATACAACAATATACTAGTTTAAGTATTCTGTTTGAATTATGTTCTGTTCTAAATTTATAGGTGATTCTGGGTACATGAGCCGGCCTTGGCTCATTACCCCCTTGCGTAGCCCAACTGATGTGTCTGAGGAGCGCTACAATAGGGCTCATAAGAGAACCAGGGCGGTGGTTGAAAGGATGTTCGGGCTCCTGAAGATGAGATTCAGGTGCCTGGACCGTTCTGGAGGAGCACTCCAGTACAACCCAAAGAAGGTGGCTAAGATCGTTGTAGCCTGTAGCGTCCTGCATAATATTGCACAGCGGGCTGGGATGCTGCAGGCCGTCCCGGTGGACAGAGACCTCCTCAGAGATGAGGAGGATGATCCTGTTCTAGAGGGGGAATTCCAGGACGAGGGACTTGATGTCAGAGCAGACGTCATCAACCGCCACTTTAGACGGTAAATAATAGAAGTTACACTGGAGTATTTTCAATAGATGTGAACTCTAGGGAAATGACAAGTAGAGAATTGTGCAAACATGTTAGTATTGATAAAATGTTATAATAATATTTATTTCTCATAATATAGGTGATGCTCTGGGCATTGGGTCCTATAGCGAGTCTTTGCCACCTGGTTTTTATAGAGGACATCAGATGGTAAGTAGAAATGTATGGACTGTTGCTGGCATGATTTGTACACAAATACATAATATGGCATAAATTTTTACAAATATAACTTTGTTTACACATTACTTATGTACATAATCAGAAAGGGATACTCTAGAATGACTATGGTTCAATGTCACACAGAGGTTTGTTCTGCTCAATATGACTCATCTTCACACTTGATAGAAAATAACACAGGTTCATACACAGGCTTAGTAAGCTAGTGATAGATATTTATTATGAAATGGGGGGTGGGAGAGGGGTACAGAACTGATTCACACACTTGTATGAAATCTTTATATATAATTTCTTACATTAGGGAGATGACTTAATATAAAGACTGAAAGGGAACAATTTGAAGCCTGACAGTGAAGATTTCCAAGACTGACAGTGGGGAAAAAGCCAAGATTGAAATTGAAGTATACCAATGGGATCATGTCTGGCATATTTAAATTCTGCTGACCTTGAAAACCATACAAAGACATGTTCACATGGTAAGTGCAAACTATTTGATAGAATAAGGCTGTGGAGACATCCTATTGGAGACACTTAGATGATTTTCTATTTTGTAGATGGTATTTCCCAGTCCTCTATTTAATGAACTGATGAATAAGACACCTATTGAAGATCAACTGTTTACCCCTGAATTGACTTTCAAAGACCATGCATTGTCCAGGTTGGTGTACCAATGCATGCTAGTGAAGACTGTAGAATATTAGTAGCTTACATACATTAGTCATATTTAGTTCTTAATTAGATATTTAGGGATCACAATCAGAAAAAGGAATACATATTATAGTTGATATAGAGGTATTTGAATGGACATGAAATATTACATTTATGTTCAGCATACATATATTGTTTACATGTGATATACATTATTATGTATAAATTTAATTTTTGAAATTTAAATATTATTTTTAATCAACAATATAATGGTGTATGTATTTCATTAATTTAAAATGAATGTAATGATTATCTTTAAAAAATGTTGATCAAAGTTAGAGCATAGACACCATATGATTTTAAATGTATTTTATGAATATTTTACAACGTGTGTATTAACTTTGTTCCATTTTTATTATTTGTCATTTCAGATTGGCATCTGATGACTTCATGGAATATTTATTTATTTTCTATTAAATATATATATTTTTTTTAGCAGATTCTAATATATATCAATATAATCTGTAAATAAATAAAACTTGGACTCCCATGACTGGTAGTTGGCTATTTGACAAGCACATGCATAAGAGAAAATAATGCATTAATAGTAGAAAATAAAATTCTTCAGAGAATATTAAAAGATATATTTTAACATTAATTGGGGAGTCATATTCTTCAATGCTTTTATATTGAAAAAGTATATATTAAAAATATTTAGGATATGTATTAATATTATGATTGTTTTAACATTTAATAAGGTGAAGTGGTTCAATTACATGAAAGTGACAGTGTTGTTGAATGTAAAAAGAATTGTATAAGATCATGTATCTTCCTTAGGTATCTCAAAACATTATTAGAAAATATTTTACAATTATTACATTTATAAATGGTAGGTCATTTAACTTTATAATTTTTAATAATTAGTTATTGGATGCCAGGTTAATCTATGTAATTTTCTAGTGGAGTCATTTAACTATACTTAGTAATATTATGTATTTATTACAATCTTACCTCTTGGGTTAGACATCAAATATCTATATAGAATGTAATTTCCCCTTTAGTTTATTTTGTCAATGTTAAATAAAAATACAATATGTTTGGGTCCTTAAAGGGGTCATTCAAAATGTATATTTTGTATACATTGTTACAAATATCATACAAGAATTTAAACATATTTAGAATGTACTATAGAATTACATTCAGTCTTTAAATATACTTGTTAAAATAAAAATAAATGCACATATCTTAGTGAATGATATAAGGCATCTATATGCAAACAACAATCAGCATCAAAATAGCCTATGTAGAGATGTATTTAATCCACGAATATATATAATTACAATATAATGATTGAATAACAAAACATATTAAGTTGGTCAAATATAAGATTATGATACAAAATGCATACATAACATATAGCTTAATGTCCCTCTACGCTGAAGGCTAAAAAATACCTCATTTAATAAATATATTTCAGTCAGTGTGTAAAACAATCTAGAAGTTAATCTAAATTTGCTTTACTCATATGTTAGACTCATTTAGCAAAAGGAAGGTGCCTAGGTTTATGATATATTAAGCATTATTGTGAAATGTTTATTTAAAGGGACATGAACTCAAAATATACTTAAAGGTAGCCATTTAAAAAAAACAATGATTTATACATTCTGAATGAGTATTCTATTTTAATCAACTTTAAAACTTGTCTCATATTATGAATGCTCATTGTGATGTTGCTATCATTACTTTAGAAATAAGGCAGTAAATAGCTAATTTATTTGCTTCAGTACTCTGGACAGAACTTGATTGTTTGGAATAATTGATGCAACAATCGTCAAGGACAACCCAGGTTTTTATTAAACAATTGTCCGTAATATAAAATATCATTATTGATTTTCAAAGAAACATAACAAGATAACTTAACATTTGATAATCGTATTAAATAATAAAGTTGATTAACATTTAATGCTCAATCACCAATGGTAAATTTGTTTGGACAGTGTCCCTTTAAGAGCTTGAAATAGTGTATTTACTTCTCTTCCTATCTTGACATACTTTGCTTGAAAAGCATATCGAGATAGGCTCAGTAGATGAAGATTGGTGGATGCACAGAGATGCCTTATGTGATTGGCTCAACCATGTGCATTTAAATTTCTTATGTTGAGGATATATAAATACTAAGAGAAAATGATTTACATTTTAAAGTCTAAACAATCTTCTATCTCTACAGATCATTTGATACAATTGTTTGTAATGTCTCTTTAAAACTAAAGACGCCATTGCACAATAACATATATGAGCACTTCAGAGAAATACAAGCTCGAGGTTTATTTGCGAATAACAAAGCTGTAGTTTAACATTTATAAACAGATTATCCAAGTTACTGACATTCTAACCGGAATTTTAACATTAATAAATATTGCGTGGGAAACGCATCTTCAAACACCAGATTAGCATATTTAAACATTAGTGTAATGTCACGCAATAGCACACAATCAATGTGCATTATAAATACATTTAATAGAGCAATGTCAATACTTCACAATCAATTTATTTAAAGAACAATAAAGACATACAATATTAAATGTGTATTTGTATTAAAGAAACAGACCGTTATTAAACCGAGAAATGTCTACAACATTAATAATGTGACAGGATGAGATTTTAAAGAGTATTTAATCATTAATATTTCACGGATCACGGATATTAAATCTGCGTCACACATATCCGCATGACAGGCCCATGAGTTACAAATAAGTCTACATGAAAAATGAAGTTACAGCACCACCAAGCGGTATGTGTAAGGAAGTTACTAAGATATGAAACATTAAGGAACGGCCAATCAGAGTTCATCACACAAACACAACTTGAGTCAGGATGGTCTCACAGACATTATAACAATATTTCAAACTTTTATCCAATCAGATGTACAGATAAATTGTCCCATGGTGCATCTCATGTTTACTTCACCATATAAAAGTCCATTACACGTTGCCATCTTTGTCAGTTCTCTAATGCCTGCAGGCAGTCTTATATATTAATATTATTATAATATATTTAGTAGCCAACCGAGCAGGCATGTCAGTTCCCAGGTTCACCAAGGAGGAGAGCGCTGCACTGGTCCACGCCGTCAAGGACTTTTATCCCCAGCTGTTTGGGAACAAGAGGAGCTCGACAGATGCGCCTGTTAAGAAGGCCCTCTGGGAGTCTATCACCAATGCGGTTAGATTGGTGTGTGACGTCCAGAGGACCCAGGATCAGATCATGAGGAGATTCGGAGATATGAGGTTGCGTTTATCGAAAAAAGTCAACCTCATAAGGGACTGGGTACAAGCCCGTAAAAGAGGGGGCCAAAGAAAGGCCCCGCGGAAACTGTACCTACTCCCTTATGAGGTGACTTTATGCGAGCTCCTCAATCTCCGGGTCCCCAAAAGATTTAGATCCTCGCCATCCTCGGCCTCCTCTTCTTCCCTCCCAGCTGCGGGATCTGAAAGTCCTGACGCGGGGGACAGGGCAGATGCTTCTCCGTCCGGTGGCCTGGGAGGACCCGATAGAGAATCTGAACCAGGTAATTATCCAACTTCATATAATATTTATAATGTTAAAAATCCAAAATGTGTATTTAGTCAGATACTAAACCTATACAGATCTCACAACATACACTACATATGATGTTTAGATATCTGATTTTACATTAGTGATACATGAAATTGGAATGATGTTTATTGCGCTCTACAGAATATGCGTCACAGAGCGGAAATCTAATTTCGCATCCACGTTAACATGGGTTTGCGGAAAGTGGCATTGCTTTATACATGTTGGTCAAATGACGGATGCGTAATTCCGCTTGGAATCATTGCGCAATGATCGCGAAAATGGCATTTCTCATCCACGTTAACATGGGTTTGCGGAAAGTGGCATTGCTTTATACATGTTGTTAAAAATTAAATGGAAAATCTTAGATTAGTGAAGAATACAGTATTCTTATTTTAAATATTATATCTAATAAAAAACGAATAATACTAATAAATTATAACATATGGCCATCAATTGATGATTATGTAATAACAAGCATATATTCTTAAAGATACAGTAAACAACACAACTGATTGAAAATAAGAGTCCAGGATATATTTATCATTCATTTAATTTCGGAAACTATTAACTCATGGGACTACCAAAGGATTAATATTTTTCTATTGATTTGTTATTAATGTAAATATTTTAAACATGGCATGATTAGTATTAATGATATGCAATCCTCATTTAATATATTACAGATATGGATGTGGCTGCTGGATCCTCAAGCCAGGGCTTGTCACAGTATGGTATGTCTCATTTTAATTGACATTTGTCTTAGAAACATGGAATGAACATTACATACTAAATACACATTGTTCTATATTTATATGTAATGTCTATTTAATAGATGAAAATTATATAATTATTCGGATATACTTAAATAACATATTTGATTTTAATTGCATGCTCAATACCATTCATTACATCAACATATGGAGTAGATAATTCATTAACAAACAACAACATTGTGGAATCTATTTAATTTTAGATTAAAGGGATACTGAACTACAATTATTAATATTGTCTTTCACATACAGTATGCAATATTAATAAACATAAAATATAATACTATCATCATATGTGACATATTCTATTGCTAAATGTATTTTAAAATAAATAAAGTACGTTTATGTGCATCTAAATATTTGTTGACCAACCTGGGTTTATATTGATGATTGGTGGATACCTTCAACAAACAATATTTATTGAATCCAATATTCCTTATCTGCCTTTAAGATTAATATCGAACAACATTCGAATTATAATAGGAGTCAATGTTAAATCATTTTTTACAGTTTGAACATAGAAATCAATTATTTAAATTAATCATGTCAGTGTCCCTTTAAGACAAAATAGATTCATTCATCATTACATTATTTTTATTAAAAACTATTGATATATAAATCTAATTATCTGTTGGAGTTACTTTATATATATCTGCATACTCTAACAGCACCATGATTACATATTTGTAATAATAAAGTTTGTTATGTATTGTGATAAATATGTGTTGTGTCCTAAACAAGATTACTGTACATTGAAAAAATGGCTCGATGTGACACATGTTTGTTTAGATTTGTCAACAGATGCTCCTCAATATGTGGTTTGTGTGTATTCTTGTAACTTCTTAAGGACATATGACGGAATTATTCCGTCATAAAACAATTGAGCTAAGTGAAAGCTGTGTCCTTAAAGGGTTAAGAACATTGATCATTGGGTATATTTAGATATGCAATAGCAGCATCTGAGATGAATTTGATGTCTAATGTAGTCTGACATTAAACATATGTTGAATACAGATATGTTTACAGAATCCCCTTGATTCAATCAAGCATTTTCTGGTGTAATGACTGCTCTATTCTTCACATTTTAAAGTTGATTAATGTTAAAATTCTAGACAGATGTGATTTAGTGATATCCAAAATGTGTTTAATAATATATATCTATATCATTCATAGAGAGAGTTGGTGTGGGGAGCCCACAGGAATCCAGCAGTGACATAGAGCCGCCTTTGCGGTCTCCTGGTAAGTCCATTGACTCATTTATATGTAATTGAAGGTGTATTGCTAATCAATATTATGATCATGATTCCGATGAAGCATAACATTATAAAAAATCATAGAATTTATCTTCTGATTATATATTTATTTTTTATATTGAGCGATTAATAATTTCTACTTTATTATTCTACACATTTGTTATTCATAAGATGTCTAACATATGTTTTTTTAAATTTTTTTTTTTAACAACAGTCATCAAGTGATACACACATGAGAAATCTTAAATGTTCTATGTACTATGCTTTTATGAATTTAACATTAAGACAAACAATACATTAATATTCTGATTTATTGACAATAACAAATCTATTGTCATTGGTATGCTCCATCAAAATGATGTAAATCATAACTTTGTGTGTGTATATCTTTAATGCAACATTGATGTGCGTATTTGAGCAACAGTAACATATGTTATAATATCTGATCTTAAGGTGTACACAACATGTTATGTTTTACAGAGATTGATGTCACATGTGGGATGGAGGAGGAAGAGGCTGCCTTGGAGTCTGATGGTATGTGAAATATATCTATCATGTTTCCAACATGTTTCTTTTTTTGAAATCATTTTATTGAAGACATTCAAAGTCTACAGCTTTTTCCCTTTAAAAAGGAATATTATTTGTCTGTTCAAATACACTACTGCCCCCTTTCTATATCAGGCAGCATGAAAATCTGCTTGTATATATTTTTTTAAGAATATATAATTCATGCCATCATTATGTCACATGCATATTCCATGCCAAAACACAATAATAAGTTTCACATTGTACAGACAGTCATTGAGATTCATCTGAGTGCCTATATAGATACCATATCCTCATTTCAGAATAGTTTACAGATTCAAACACACTTCGAGGTATATTGAAAACATAATCAATTTTAAATGCGTTGATTTGATGTCAGGATGTATGAGATGTTAATATATTTATTTTACATTTTCAGATGGATCCACCACTTCTGGTCATCTGGATTCCGCCCCTGCCCAGTCACAGACCCCTCCCCGTGCACACACCCCTGACCATGGCCACACCTCTGCACACACCCAGAGCCCTTCCCATCACCAAACCCATGACCATGCCCCGACCACTGCCAGCCCTTCCCATATTTCATATCCTGTCCCTCCCAAAAAACGCCCATACACCCCCCTTCGCCGCTCTCCCCGTATTCTGGCCCGTACAGCTGCCCAGACCCAAACTCCCCACTCCCCAGCTGTACGGCCTACCCTGGAGCAGCAGCTCACCACTCCCCAAGCCATTCCCATCCCTCCCCGAGCCAATCCCATCCCTCCCCCCTGTTTAAACCTTCATTGTCCTGGGTGTCAGATTGTCCTTCCCAGGCACAGCTGTAAGTATCATTCTAAATACACTTTATAAGATACTTAAAGGTACAGTGAAGTTAAATTGGTTAAATTGTGATTCAAATCCAGCATGCAATGTTAAGCCAATGTATAATAGAATACTCTTATGAATTATTCGTCATTCTCTTGATATATTAATTGAAAACAACTTATTCCTATAATTAGTTTAAACAATAAAATAAATGTGGCCATCATTTCTTTATTGTTGGATGAATGTATCCATCAACCAGCATGCACAAACAAGGTTCATCAACAAATATTGGCTTCCATAAAAACCAACATTCTTGCATTCAAAATATAGCTTGACAATTAAAACATATAATGAATATGTGTAATTTCTAAAGATTTGTCATGTCATGCTCTATCTGAATCAGTCCATTAAATATTTAGGTTCAGTGTCCCTTTAATTGGATATCACTACATATACCAAACACCACTACTTGGATACAAAATTTTATGTCCAAATGTGGATACATTATCTCTTGTCTAACCCAGTGGGAATGTAATTTCTTCTGGTTGCTATGTTTACACAGCTTGTCCTCAATGCCAAAATGTTTAAGGATATGTGTGCCTACCACAGTCTAAATTGAATTTTTAAATTGCTAATGTAAGTACAATGTAAATCCTTTAACAAGATTTGATACACTCAAGCTGTATAAGTGGATCATCTAAAACCAATTAAAGGGTTCAACATGTTTGAGTAACATGAGCCTTTAATGATTTCTGTCTGTCTGAATAACCTAATTCATGTGTAAAGAATATATGAAAAATAATTGATGTAAATAATTATTTGTCTTTATGATGACAATGTATGTATTAAAATCTTTTATTCTGTTGTGTAATTATCCTTAATATTAATTTTTATTTTATTTTAGGCTGTGACTCAGCATGGCTCATGCTAGAAGGGATAGCAAGAGTAGAGCAGGCCGTGTTGAGGAACGCAGCTGTCCTGAGAGGGATGAACGACACCATGCAGGCCCAGCTCCGGGTTCAGGACTTGACTCTGCGTGAAATTATGCAATTACGTTCAAGGCCTGAATCTGGAGCTGGACATGCACAGGACAATGAAGAGGATGACCAGTAAGTGGAGGATCTGGATATGCTCCATGGTGGCAGATAATAATCCTCTGTCCACATGTTGAATTTGTATTTATATTGTTGCCATTTGGCCTTTTTATCAGTTTTTTGTTGTGCCTGTTGCACTCTTTTACCTTGTCATGTGTCTCCAATGAGGCTATGCTGGCCCTTGGCAACTCTCTTCATGGACTGTGATGCACTGTGTTACCTTGCCATGTGTCTCCAATGGGGCTATGCTGGCCCTTGGCAACTCTCTTCATGGACTGTGATGCACTGTGTTACCTTGCCATGTGTCTCCAATGGGGCTATGCTGGCCCTTGGCAACTCTCTTCATGGACTGTGATGCACTGTGTTACCTTGCCATGTGTCTCCAATGGGGCTATGCTGGCCCTTGGCAACTCTCTTCATGGACTGTGATGCACTGTGTTACCTTGTCATGTGTCTCCAATGGGGCTATGCTGGCCCTTGGCAACTCTCTTCATGGACTGTGATGCACTGTGTTACCTTGTCATGTGTCTCCAATGAGGCTATGCTGGCCCTTGGCAACTCTCTTCATGGACTGTGATGCACTGTGTTACCTTGCCATGTGTCTCCAATGGGGCTATGCTGGCCCTTGGCAACTCTCTTCATGGACTGTGATGCACTGTGTTACCTTGCCATGTGTCTCCAATGGGGCTATGCTGGCCCTTGGCAACTCTCTTCATGGACTGTGATGCACTGTGTTACCTTGTCATGTGTCTCCAATGGGGCTATGCTGGCCCTTGGCAACTCTCTTCATGGACTGTGATGCACTGTGTTACCTTGTCATATGGCTCATATATTCCTTATTTTTACAAGATTATTTATAAACGTTGTGTATGTTTTCTTACATACTAATAAAATAAATTTTATTTCACAAATCTTTGTCCTCATTCTTCCTGTTATTTTTTGCAAGCTCTAGTTTATGTTGTTTATCCTTAAAGGGACCTAACAAATCTATTTGTTATAATGAAATCATATATGTAAGACAATAGTAAATGACTTTAAGATTAACATCTCCAATGTAATCTTATTATTTGTGTTTATATTATTTTCTCTTAGCTCTATCATTGCCTGATTATGATTAGCAGAGTAATTTCTTTATATATGTATATATATTTTTGTATTTGTGTATATATGTATATTTAAATGTTCATATCCATGTGTGTATTTATAAACTCTGCATGAATTGATGCACCTTTACCAAATGATCTGAGTATTGATACAATGATATAATCCCTGTAAAGTGTTCATTTTATTTAAATAGTATTGACTATGTGTATGCTCTTTTTAAAAACAAAATAATGTCCCTTTAAGTGATGTTGATCACTATTGTAAATGAATGTATTTCCATTTGTAAAGCGTTTTTGTCCTTTTTACAAGAACAAGGACATATAGTTTTATTAATAAACAATCTTATTGTAATGTTGACAGCACCTGTATTTCATTTTCAAATCTATATTATTGTCAAAGTGTAACCAAATCAATCTCTGTGTGTAATACAAATAATGTAGATGATGAATATTAGTTAACTAATATGTTAACAAAATACATCTCCTCCCATATATGGCTATAGGTAGGCTGACCATAATTAAACTTGAATAAATGACACGTTTAATCAATACATGTATAACTATTGTTATTCAACAACAATCCAAAGATATCTTAAAACATCAATGGCATATGTATTTCTCATGTGTATCTTTTAAATGTTAAAGATATACACCATAGCTATAGTTCAAGGGACAGTCAAGTCCGAAAAGATGATTCATAATTTGGTGACATTCCTAGATAGCAATCTACACACATACTAGTTCCTAAAATATAAATACGTTTCTTAATGATATGCCAAGATGTCACTGAGTCCTTGTATTGTCTGCGGTTTTTCAGCGATCTCGGATGCGCCATGTTGCTTAAGACGTCACCTGCCAGGCTGTCCAATGATTCCTTGTATTGACTGACGTTCTTACGTGATCAGGAATATGCCTTTTATTGGATTGCGTTTTGACGCGATCAAGGATGCGCCTTTTTTTTTTGGGCGTTCTTACGTGATCAATAATGTGCCTTTCATTGGATGTCGTTCTTACGTGATCAAGGAAGCGCCATGTTAAGACGGCACATGTAAAGTTAAAAAAACGTGTGATTGGATTGCGTAGTCCCGCAATATTTGTGCACGTTAAAAACGTTTGTGACTGCATGCAATTTTAAAAAGCTTGCGAATATGTATTATTTGCATCATGTTACATTGTTGACCCGTAGCTGATAAAGACCAACACATTCTCTTTTGCTGGATGTCTGGTTGAATCAACGAACGAAAGCAAAATGTTTTCATGCATAGGATATTTCTAGGCAAGTGCAAATCTCTACAGTCCATGTTTAATATGTTTGTCAACAATGTTCCTTTTTCTTAAAAATTAATGTTGTGTTTAATGTTGAACATATCTAATTAATAAATATGCGCTATTGTGTTTGAATAAAGTAATCAATATGCATTTATCATATGCTAAATATATGATGCCGACTTCTTCTAAATGTAATTTCGTTGTATATTTTATGAAAGGTTCATTAGACACTCACATTATAAATAAAAATATTTGATTTTGTCTCTAGTTAGATAGTCCATTGTTTAACCAATAGGTTTATTTTGTCTTGTGTTGTAAGAAAATGTAAGTAATTTTCTTACTCCTCGCAAAGCCAATGAGTTTCATGTGAGTACCATCTCCAGCTTTGTCCAGTTTGTGTAAAGGTTCTTTTCATATGTTAATGATGGGGTATTGTGTTTTACGGTTGTAATGGTGGTTCATCTATATTTAAAATATAGCTAACCCTATTTTATTTGCAAGTGTTTGAAGCTTTTTAATATTGCTATCAGTATATGTTAATCTTGTTGTTTGTAGTAGTGTCTATTACATACAGTTATGTAAAAAATATAGGATACTGTCCCTTGAATGCAAATGTTGTTTTTTTTGTATCATGTATGAGATCCACATAGTTTAATCTTCAAATATATTTTTGTTAGCATATTTCACCCCCCCACTCCTAAAAGGACTTTAAACCATATTCATTGTTAAAATATAAATAGTTACAATAAAATATTAACACAATAATGTCTCTTAAAGAAAATAGACTTTATTTAACACGTCAATATAAATGTGATTTTCAAATATTTTTTTTGACAAAGTACATGTAGATATAGCAACAAGCTTAAAATGTGTTAGCATATGTAATGTTGTTAAAGGGACAGTTTCGAAAAAAAATATTTTTACATTATTCGAAAAGTCAATTCTGTAATAACAAGGATATCAAATGTTTCTCAACAATTGAACATTTGCTATCTAAATTTGCTATCTAAACCTATGAGGTTGGTGTGCTCATTTCTTAAATCTTGAAGAGTGCTTGTAATCATTATACAATTTGAGCACTAGAGGGCATTTGGATAGCATTTGTATATGTAAAATCTTGTGCTCATACAGCATATTATTGACCATGTATTGATCATTGATATCTAAAATGTTGTTATGTCAGAACAACAAATAAGTGGTCATTTTTCATAGTCATAGATACAAGGGTAAGCACATAAGTCACACATGTATTTCTCCATGTTTTGTTGTTTCAAACTTTATAATGCGTAATACAGTGTTTTCTTTGTAATCAATAATTTTCTGACTGTCCCTTTAAGCTGTGTTATTGGCATTCAAACAGTAATATGCCATCATGGATAATTGTTATGGTAATTTAGTTAGCGATTCGGGAAACAGTTTGGACATCACATCACAGAAACCAATCAATATCATGAACAAGGATAGGTATGTGATGATGTGGTTTTCACACACTTATAACCCACACTCTGCAAAGAATCTTCCTCCATGGACCCGGTCCCATAGAAGTCGATTATATACAGAGTGTGGTCCACAAGTGTATGAAAACCACATCATCACATACCTATCCATTACACAAAAAACAAAATTTAAGATGGAAAAAAAAACTTACTTCCTCTTCCTTCCCCTCTTCCCACGGGGCTGAGGCTCTGGGAGAGGCAACTGCCGACTCCGAAGAGTCCTCCTTGGAGCTGTTGTGGGAGGAGTGGAAGGAAGAGTACTGGGACGACCAAGGTGAGGAGTAGATGGCTGAGGAGGAGGAGGAGAAGATGGCTGAGGAGGAGGAGGAGAAGATGGCTGAGGAGGAGGAGGAGTAGATGGCTGAGGAGGAGGATGAGATGGGCCGGCAGGAGGAGATGGCCCAGCAGCAAGAGGCCCAGCAACAAGAGGCCCAGCAACAGGAGGTAGACCAGCATGCGCCTCCCGGAAAAATGTGAACATTTCCTGATGAAGATTGAACATTCTTGTTTGTCCTTCTTGTATTGTATTCAGTATACTGATTATTTCGTTTTGGCCTTGAATTATTTGATTCTGCCCATCAAGTATTCTGCGTCGTCCTTCTATGTTTTCTATCCGGGAGGTACGCATCTGGTCTATGTACTCCAGTAGAACCCGCACCTCCGCTATTTCTTCTTGTTGTGCCTGTTGAACCCGTGCACGGCGGGGTGCCCGTGCACGGCGGAGTGCGGGTCTTTGAGGGACCTCGGGTTCCGCGGCTTCAGCGGCATCCTCCTGTGCTTCCGGGGCCTCTTGATCATCTCCCGTGCGCTGTTCGTCACGGGGGGCCTCTTCCCTCCGAAGTGGGAATTCCTCACCACCACTCTCATCCCGGGGAGATGCAGGAGGCTGTGCTGCCTCGTCCCCAGACTCTGTATATTAAAAAAAAAATAAAAAAAGAAATGTATATATTAGCATATTTGCAAATAAAGGTTTAAATGACTTAGCTTACGATACAATTACAAATGCAGAATCATTAATCCACTTTGAAATCTAACAAACAATCAATACGATTTCCACTTTTTCTAAACAGTGTTTGTGATATCTGGTCAATGTGAATGTTTTTGCGTTTGTTTTCAGTCTGTTTAAATGCACACCTAACCTATAGCCTAGATACTGATGTAACCGCTAAGTAATAGAATGCGTGTAAACAGCGTAATAGCATTAATCTGATCCTTAACACATGAAACCCAATGTTTTATCTTTCATGATTTATAAGCATACATTTAGTATCAACTTTCGAATGTACTTTTGTTATCTAATTAGCTTCATTCTCTGGATATTCTTTGCTGAAAAGCATATCTAAATATGTTTATAAGATTCTGATTGTTAGCTGAATATAGCTGCCTCCTGTGATTGTTTCACCGTGTGCATGGCTATTTCTTCATTAAAATATATCTCAAGAATGAATCAAATTATGTAATATAAGTACATTTGAATGTTTTGTCAAATTGTATTCGCTACCTCAATCATGAAAGTAAATGTTTGCGTATAGTGTCCATTGAAATACATTCGTATGTGAAATTATTGTTAAATGAGCTTACCGTCAGATGAGAGTGGCAGGTTCCCGGTATCGATTCCTCCGATACCGACTACTTCCACCTCGGAGATGCTGGGCCGCAACATTTCCTCCCATCTGCAGTACTCCATTTCAAGGGCAGGGCCGCCACCGGTCCCTGCGGCATGTCGGGCCTCCAGGCTTAACTTTTTTTTAAGTTCAAGTTTACAGTCCCGGTACCGATGTTTGATGGAATCCATATCCCTGTTCCGGCAACCCACTGCATTGACTGCATTCCGAATCTCGTTCCAGAGCCTCCTCCTGTCAGTCGGGGTAGTCTTCTGGTGCTGCAGCATCCTATACCTGGCCATATAGGCCTCTACGAGGGCCTCCTTCTCCTCCATCGTAAACCTCGCCTCCCTAGTCGCCTTGGCCTTCCCCTGTGACGATGCCCTCTGTTTCCCGGACTGTGAAGCCCTACTCTGACCGCCACTGGGCCCAGCCACTTGGTCATCTTGAACCAAGTGGCTGGGTCCACCCACCGCTTCCACCCCCGCTTCCTGCCCCCCTTCCTGCCCCCCTTCCTGCCCTGTTCCTCTCCCCCTCCCTCTACTCCCCCCTCTACCTGTCCCCTGCCTGGCCTCCATCTCCTCCCTAAACTAAACCCCAAATAATCAAAAAAAATTGAGTGTGATGAAATGAAAGGGGGTCAAAATAAAGAACTAAAAAGACAAAAAAGGTGCTTAAAGTGTGAGGGATGTAAAAAAAAACAAAGAGGGTAAGGAGTATTTAAATAAACGAAAAGAATAAGACTAAAAGGAGGATATGTAAACTAAATGTAACTAGGGGATGGGTATGGGATGGGTATGGGGTATGGGATAAGAGTAAATGGGATGAAAGGGAATGGGACTACAAGGAATGGGGTATGGAGTGTAGTATGAGGGGGTAGGGGGTATGGAGTGTATGTAGTGTTATTGATAAGTGTATGTATGTATTGAATGTGTTTGCGTGTAAATGTGTTAAGTGTACAGATAAATCACTCGCTCGCTAACTAACACTACTTCTAATTCTCAATAACAAACACTCCCACTAACGCTCACTAACTACCACTAACTGACGCTCACACTAACAACTATCACTAATAACTCCCACTAACTCACTCACGCTCCCACTAACAGACTCTCTCCCACTCCCGCTACCTCCCACTAACTCACTCACTCTCTCACGCTAACACTACCAACTGACTATCTCACGCTAACACTACCAACTGACTCTCTCACGCTAACACTACCAACTGACTCTCTCACACTAACACTAACTCACTCTCAAAAAATCGCAAAATCTCTATTCTTAACTCTCCAAAGACCCACCAGCAACACAGTCAAAGAAGCCCTGCTTGTGTGGTGCTTATATACCCTGTGTAAATGTTTAATGATGTCCCAATTTCCATTGTAATTAGTGTTCAGGTGTGCTTTATTAGCAATTAATATTATTGCAATGTGTATTAGGTGTGTTAATTTGCGCATGCTCATTTTGAGTTGGTATTTGTGGAATGTGTAGAATGCGATGATGTCATAGTGGTCGTTTTCTCTAACATTGTCCAATAGTATTCTTTTTAAATGTGAATTTGCGATGGTGTGTTCTTCGTGAAGTGTTGTATATGTATGTTTTTCATAATATATAATGATATTGAATGCGATTTTTTTTTTAGTGTATGTATATATTTTTTAATCCTTGTTGTTATTGTGCGATTTTCCGCATCTTAAAGTATATGCGTATTCCACGTATAAATAGTATTAAAACTTCCCCCGCTTGTGAATGTGTAATGCTTGTGTGCTTTGTTGATTGATTGATGTTGTGACATTTGCGGCGTGTTATTGTTGTGCATGATGTGGTATGCGTCATATGACCGAGCTGTGCGTATTTCTCGCGAGATCGAGTGTTAGGTGAAAAAAGCTATTTTTTGCCTTTCCCATTGTTCTCTATGGGAGACTGTCTAACGCGGGCAGGATTACGCGTGTGACATACACGCGTTAGGAGCATCGTTAGATGGTCTTATATTAACTCTAAATACCGGAGTCAAACAATGCCGTGCGTTAGACATAAAACACGCGTGGCGTTAACAGCCCATCTACCGCCGAACTCTAAATCTAGCCGTTAGTGACAAATTGTTCAGGGCCTTTTGGTCGCTACTAGCCAAACTTTAGCTTCTTGCTGAATCCCCTACCTGATCAACCTGCTGCAGCTCCCGCGATTGCCCGACGCACAGAAGCGACCAAGACAGTGCAGGAGTGAACAGTACACTCTGGAGGGTCGGGGGCTCTGCTCCGGAGTTGCTCACTTACCAAGGGGACGACTTCCCAGTGTGACCGTAGTTGAAGACCAGCTGGAGCAAGGTAAAAAAACTAAAATTATAAGCCACCTTCCACAAACTTCAGACGCTGACCGGACAGAACACGGATCCATACAGACTCCCTGATATGACTCCTGGCCGGGACTAAACATCAGATATACCCCTACTTCATAGACAGCTTGAGGGGACAGGGAGGCTCTGAATTGCGGTTCAGAGAAAATTGGCGCAAGCAGCAGCCATTTTAACACAGACCGCATAGCTGTAACTCAGTGAGGAGAAGCTGCTGCAGCCGTTTGCCCCATATACACTGACTGAGGTGCTGGCCATGGAAATTAACAGTGAACTCCATTAAAGAGACTACAAAGGGGGGGAAAAGTCACAAAAATATATCCATGTGGAGCTCTGTTCCTATCATAGGCCCTACTTAACCTGAAGTTCATAAAGGTTACACTGTTGTTTGGGTCCTCATTCACGGTCTCACAAAAGTAGGGCCCTGTTACTTCCAACTCTCTAAGGGACTGCCTCTATCAAAGGACCAATCTTTCATCTCTGAATATATTGACTGTGGTAACATACAAGCAAGCCCCTAACACCAACTGAGGGCCCTCATCTGATATACAGTGCTATCAATATATAAGGGTTTGTTTTTTTTATAATGTGCTGTATTCTCACTGCTGCGTCAGCATATGTGTCTCTGTTGTTTATACGCAGAGTGGAGTGTGTCTATTGTGTATTTGCTCATTATAAATGCAATTCTGATACATATTCCTGTACATTTCATAATATTGACGCAGGGTCTATATCCCCTAGTTGTGCTGCCCTACAGCTCTAACACATATATGCTTCCTTAAAGATCTCTCCAGCAGGGATTTCTGCTCAATATTTTTCATATCTCCCAGTATCCCTAGAGTAATTTTACCCCTCCCCCCCCCCGAGTCTCATAAGTACTTCTAGGCCCCCATTCCACTCTGAGGTTAAATCTGCAATAAATATTGGTTTTTACTCCCTGTCGTCCTAACTACTTGTATGACCTGCCTTACCCATTGTCAACAGTCTTAGTGCTCTTGTATGTGCTGGTTATATTGAACAGTTTTCATTCTGGTGGTTGTCAAAGTTCCCCCTCACCTCCCCGCTCCCGCCCAGCTTGTCTGGGTGGGTCATTTCCCACTCCCTTTTCCCCTTCCTTTGGGTCATATCCTTCGCCTCCCCGGGGTGAGGGGTAGATACGCAGATAACCCCATCCTCTTCGTATTTCCTGGATCCCTCTGGGTCTGCTGACTAGTTCTTACTACCCATATATGCTCTAGAGGAGTCAACTAATTCAAGAGAAGGTTAGAAATGAGTGATTGCTCCTAGCATGTGACAGATATAATTAATATAACACTCAGTCCCGCTCTACAGTTTTTGGAGTAATATTTGTCATGTACTTGTGAATTACTAACTTTCTTTTTCAGCAGAGTCATACGCATAGTAAATTGCAAATATACCTTGGGTCCCTTTTTATGTGGGCCTCCACTAACACTTATCCCTAACAACATGCCGCATTCAGGTAGGAAGCTCCCTAAGTCAGCATCGAAATCCAAGAAGACTGTCTAGGATCATTTTACACAGCAGCCCAAAGGTCCAGATATGGAACCCCAAAGGGACTTGAGTGACAAGATGAGGAGTCTCAATCTAGTATTCAATCTGCGTCTGCCTCGCAGCCCTTCATTACTGAGACAACGCTAAAAAAAATGTTAGCCTCACAGACTAAATTAATTACACAGGAAATACAACGAAGTTCTGCCGAACTCAAAAAAGAGATCTCTGAAATAGAAAGGGTAGATTCTCTGGAACGAAAGCAGGATGATATTGTGGTGGACCAATCTAATCTCCTTTCCTATTCAGAAAGCCTAGCTGACCAAATCTCTCAACTGGAACTCAAGTTAGCAGATGTAGAGGATAGAGCCAGGCGCAATAACATTAGATTCCATGGGATTCCGGAGTCGGTGACGCCAGCTGAGCTGCAGGAGTTCTTGAGGGTATTGTTCCATGACCTAATAGGCACCCCTGAAGGCCTAACCAATACCATGGAAAGTGCACATAGAAATGTGGCTCCCGATAAACCGCGTGATGTAATTGTGTGCTTCCACAGTTTTCTATATAAGGATAGACTGATCCAAGCAGCCTTCAAAAAGCCACCTCTCAATGAGAGATTTAAAGATATACAGCTCCTCCCTGATCTCTCGGCTCACACCCTTCAACAAAGGAGACACTACCAGCCTGTCACTATTCATCAAGTATAGATGGGGGTATCCAACTCGGCTCCTTATCACTAAGGACAATCAAACCTTTGTGGCTGCAACTTTGGACCAGGGCCTATCTCTCCTGACAAACTGGGGGCTTAGACCTGAGCCTCCCCCACAACAAGATCCTTCTTATCCTATGTTACGCGCCTCTGCGCCTGAGTGGACTGTCAAAGATCAAAGAGTTAAAAGGGCAAAACTACCCCAACCCACAGACACTCATTGAATTAACGGTACTGCATCTCTTTGTGCCTCTCGCAGGCTTGTTCTATCCCTCACAACTGTAAGGTCTATATTTTAGACATGTGCGATTCGTTTCGGGTTTATTCGGAAATTGGGAAAATTCGGTAAATTCGGAGATTCGGATCGATTTGAATTTCCGAATTAAAATACTTCAGAATCTACCGAATGAATCCGAAATAGCTGCCGTATCTCCGAATAAATCCGAATTAGCTTGGTAAAATTCGGCATTTCCCCATAGGAAACAATGGGGCAGTTTCGGCTGAAAAAAACCTAACACCGCCGCCCCATTGTTTCCTATGGGGAAACACTAAGTCTGCACCTAACACCCTAACATGTACCCCGAGTCTCTAAACACCCCTAATCTAACAGTTATTAACCCCTAATCTGTCGCCCCCGCTATCGCTGACACCTGCATTATCTTATTAACCCCTAATCTGCCGACCGGATATCGCCGCTCCTATAATAAATGTATTAACCCCTAAACCGCTGCACTCCCGCCTCGCAAACACTATAATAAATTTAATTAACCCCTAATCTCTCCCCCCCAACATCGCCGCAATCTAACTACAAGTATTAACCCCTAATCTGCCGACCGGACATCGCAGCCACCTACATTATAGCTATTAACCCCTAATCTGCTGTCCCTAACATCGCCGACCCCTACATTATAGTTATTAACCCCTAATCTGCCCCCCCCAACGTTGCCGCAATCCTAACTACAAGTATTAACCCCTAATCTGCCTATAGGACATCGCCGCCACCTACATTATAGCTATTAACCCCTAATCTGCTGTCCCTAACATCGCCGACCTCTACATTATAGTTATTAACCCCTAATCTGCCCCCCCCACACGTCGCCGCAATCTAACTACAAGTATTAACCCCTAATCTGCCGACCGGACATCGCCGCCACCTACATTATAGCTATTAACCCTTAATCTGCTGTCCCTAACATCACCGACCCCTACATTATTCTTATTAACCCCTAATCTGCCCCCCCAACGTCGCCGCAATATAACTACAAGTATTAACCCCTAATGTGCTGACTGGACATCGCCGCCACCTACATTATAGCTATTAACCCCTAAATTAATTAACATCCATCCTGGCCGACGACTGAACGACGAATGACAGTTCCTTTAAATGACGTCATCCAAGATGGCGTCCCTCGAATTCCGATTGGCTGATAGGATTCTATCAGCCAATCGGAATTAAGGTAGGAATATTCTTATTGGCTGATGGAATCAGCCAATCAGAATCAAGTTCAATCTGATTGGCTGATTGGATCAGCCAATCGGATTGAACTTGATTCTGATTGGCTGATGGAATCAGCCAATCAGAATATTCCTACCTTAATTCCGATTGGCTGATAGAATCCTATCAGCCAATCGGAATTCGAGGGACGCCATCTTGGATGACGTCATTTAAAGGAACTGCCATTCGTCGTTCAATCGTTGGCCAGGATGGATGTTCCGCGTCGGAGGTCTTCAGGATGCTGCCGCTCCGCTCCGGATGGATGACGATAGAAAATGCCTCTTGGATGAAGACTTCAATCGGATGGAAGACCTCTTCTGCCCCGCTTGGATGAAGACTTCTACCGGATGGAGGACCTCTTCTTGCTCCGCTTGGATGAAGAATTTGGCTCGGCTGGGTGAAGATGACTCAAGGTAGGGAGATCTTCAGGGGCTTAGTGTTAGGTTTATTTAAGGGGGGTTTGGGTTAGATTAGGGGTATGTGGGTGGTGGGTTGTAATGTTGGGGGGGGGGTATTGTATGTTTTTTTTTACAGGCAAAAGAGCTGAACTTCTTGGGGCATGCCCCGCAAAGGGCCCTGTTCAGGGCTGGTAAGGTAAAAGAGCTTTGAACTTTAGTAATTTATAATAGGGTAGGGCATTTTTTTATTTTGGGGGGCTTTGTTATTTTATTAGGGGGCTTAGAGTAGGTGTAATTAGTTTAAAATTGTTGTAATATATTTCTAATGCTTGTAAATATTTTTTTATTTTTTGTAACTTAGTTCTTTTTTATTTTTTGTACTTTAGTTAGTTTATTTCATTGTATTTATTTGTAGGAATTATATTTAATTTATTTATTGATAGTGTAGTGTTAGGTTTAATTGTAACTTAGGTTAGGATTTATTTTACAGGTAAATTTGTAATTATTTTAACTATTTTAGCTATTAAATAGTTCTTAACTATTTAATAGCTATTGTACCTGGTTAAAATAAATACAAAGTTACCTGTAAAATAAATATTAATCCTAAAATAGCTATAATATAAATATAATTTATATTGTTGCTATATTAGGATTTATTTTACAGGTAAATATTTAGCTTTAAATAGGAATACTTTATTTAATAAGAGTTAATTAATTTAGTTAGATTTAAATTATATTTAACTTAGGGGGGTGTTAGTGTTAGGGTTAGACTTAGCTTTAGGGGTTAATACATTTATTAGAATAGCGGTGAGCTCCAGTCGGCAGATTAGGGGTTAATAATTGAAGTTAGGTGTCGGCGATGTTAGGGAGGGTAGATTAGGGGTTAATACTATTTATTATAGGGTTAGTGAGGCGGATTAGGGGTTAATAACTTTATAATAATAGCGGTGCCGTCCGGCCGGCAGATTAGGGGTTAATAAGTGTAGGCAGGTGGAGGCGACGTTGTGGGGGGCAGATTAGGGGTTAATAAATATAATATAGGGGTCGGCGATGTTAGGGCAGCAGATTAGGGGTACATAGGGATAATGTAAGTAGCGGCGGTTTACGGAGCTGCAGATTAGGGGTTAATAATAATATGCAGGGGTCAGCGATAGCGGGGGCGGCAGATTAGGGGTTAATAAGTGTAAGGTTAGGGGTGTTTAGACTCGGGGTACATGTTAGAGTGTTAGGTGCAGACATAGGAAGTGCTTCCCCATAGCAAACAATGGGGCTGCGTTAGGAGCTGAACGCGGCTTTTTTGCAGGTGTTAGGTTTTTTTTTCAGCTCAAACAGCCCCATTGTTTCCTATGGGGGAATCGTGCACAAGCACGTTTTTGAGGCTGGCCGCGTCCGTAAGCAACTCTGGTATCGAGAGTTGCAGTTGCGTTAAATATGCTCTACGCTCCTTTTTTGGAGCCTAACGCTGACATTCTATGGACTCTCAATACCAGAGTTAATTTAAAGGTGCGGCCAGGAAAAAGCCAGCGTTAGCTACGCGGGTCGTTACCGACAAAACTCTAAATCTAGCCGTAAGATAGCTACAATATAACTAATAGTTACATTGTAGCTATCTTAGGCCTAGATTTAGAGTTCGGCGGTAAAAGGGCTGTTAACGCTCCGCGGGTTTTTTTCTGGCCGCACCATAAATTTAACTCTGGTATCGAGAGTTCAAACAAATGCTGCGTTAGGCTCCAAAAAAGGAGCGTAGAGCATTTTTACCGCAAATGCAACTCTCGATACCAGAGTTGCTTACGGACGCGGCCGGCCTCAAAAACGTGCTCGTGCACGATTCTCCCATAGGAAACAATGGGGCTGTTTGAGCTGAAAAAAAACCTAACACCTGGAAAAAAGCAGCGTTCAGCTCCTAACGCAGCCCCATTGTTTCCTATGGGGAAACACTTCCTACGTCTGCACCTAACACCCTAACATGTACCCCGAGTCTAAACACCCCTAACCTTACACTTATTAACTCCTAATCTGCCGCCCCCGCTATCGCTGACCCCTGCATTACACTTTTAACCCCTAATCTGCCGCTCCGTAAACCGCCGCCACCTACGTTATCCCTATGTACCCCTAATCTGCTGCCCTAACATCGCCGACCCCTATGTTATATTTATTAACCCCTAATCTGCCCCCCACAACGTCGCCGACACCTGCCTACACTTATTAACCCCTAATCTGCCGAGCGGACCTGAGCGCTACTATAATAAAGTTATTAACCCCTAATCCGCCTCACTAACCCTATCATAAATAGTATTAACCCCTAATCTGCCCTCCCTAACATCGCCGACACCTACCTTCAATTATTAACCCCTAATCTGCCGACCGGAGCTCACCGCTATTCTAATAAATGTATTAACCCCTAAAGCTAAGTCTAACCCTAACACTAACACCCCCCTAAGTTAAATATAATTTTTATCTAACGAAATAAATTAACTCTTATTAAATAAATGATTCCTATTTAAAGCTAAATACTTACCTGTAAAATAAATCCTAATATAGCTACAATATAAATTATAATTATATTATAGCTATTTTAGGATTAATATTTATTTTACAGGCAACTTTGTAATTATTTTAACCAGGTACAATAGCTATTAAATAGTTAAGAACTATTTAATAGTTACCTAGTTAAAATAATAACAAATTTACCTGTAAAATAAATCCTAACCTAAGATATAATTAAACCTAACACTACCCTATCAATAAAATAATTAAATAAACTACCTACAATTACCTACAATTAACCTAACACTACACTATCAATAAATTAATTAAACACAATTGCTACAAATAAATAAAATTAAATAAACTATCTAAAGTACAAAAAATAAAAAAGAACTAAGTTACAGAAAATAATAAAATATTTACAAACATAAGAAAAATATTACAACAATTTTAAACTAATTACACCTACTCTAAGCCCCCTAATAAAATAACAAAGCCCCCCAAAATAAAAAATTCACTACCCTATTCTAAAATACAAATATTACAAGCTCTTTTACCTTACCAGCCCTGAACAGGGCCCTTTGCGGGGCATGCCCCAAGAATTTCAGCTCTTTTGCCTGTAAAAAAAAACATACAATACCCCCCCCCCCAACATTACAACCCACCACCCACATACCCCTAATCTAACCCAAACCCCCCTTAAATAAACCTAACACTACCCCCCTGATGATCTTCCTACCTTGTCTTCACCATGCCAGGTTCACCGATCCGTCCTGGCTCCAAGATCTTCATCCAACCCAAGCGGGGGCTAGACATCCACTGAAGAAGTCCAGAAGAGGGTCCAAAGTCTTCCTCCTATCCGGCAAGAAGAGGACATCCGGACCGGCAAACATCTTCTCCAAGCGGCATCTTCTATCTTCTTCCATCCGATGACGACCGGCTCCATCTTGAAGACCTCCAGCGCGGATCCATCCTCTTCTTCCGACGACTAGACGACGAATGACGGTTCCTTTAAGGGACGTCATCCAAGATGGCGTCCCTCGAATTCCGATTGGCTGATAGGATTCTATCAGCCAATCGGAATTAAGGTAGGAATTTTCTGATTGGCTGATGGAATCAGCCAATCAGAATCAAGTTCAATCCGATTGGCTGATCCAATCAGCCAATCAGATTGAGCTCGCATTCTATTGGCTGATCGGAACAGCCAATAGAATGCGAGCTCAATCTGATTGGCTGATTGGATCAGCCAATCGGATTGAACTATATTCTGATTGGCTGATTCCATCAGCCAATCAGAAAATTCCTACCTTAATTCCGATTGGCTGATAGAATCCTATCAGCCAATCGGAATTCGAGGGACGCCATCTTGGATGACGTCCCTTAAAGGAACCGTCATTCGTCGTCTAGTCGTCGGAAGAAGAGGATGGATCCGCGCTGGAGGTCTTCAAGATGGAGCCGGTCGTCATCGGATGGAAGAAGATAGAAGATGCCGCTTGGAGAAGATGTTTGCCGGTCCGGATGTCCTCTTCTTGCCGGATAGGAGGAAGACTTTGGACCCTCTTCTGGACTTCTTCAGTGGATGTCTAGCCCCCGCTTGGGTTGGATGAAGATCTTGGAGCCAGGACGGATCGGTGAACCTGGCATGGTGAAGACAAGGTAGGAAGATCATCAGGGGGGTAGTGTTAGGTTTATTTAAGGGGGGTTTGGGTTAGATTAGGGGTATGTGGGTGGTGGGTTGTAATGTTGGGGGGGGGGGTATTGTATGTTTTTTTTTACAGGCAAAAGAGCTGAAATTCTTGGGGCATGCCCCGCAAAGGGCCCTGTTCAGGGCTGGTAAGGTAAAAGAGCTTGTAATATTTGTATTTTAGAATAGGGTAGTGAATTTTTTATTTTGGGGGGCTTTGTTATTTTATTAGGGGGCTTAGAGTAGGTGTAATTAGTTTAAAATTGTTGTAATATTTTTCTTATCTTTGTAAATATTTTATTATTTTCTGTAACTTAGTTCTTTTTTATTTTTTGTACTTTAGATAGTTTATTTAATTTTATTTATTTGTAGCAATTGTGTTTAATTAATTTATTGATAGTGTAGTGTTAGGTTAATTGTAGGTAATTGTAGGTAGTTTATTTAATTATTTTATTGATAGGGTAGTGTTAGGTTTAATTATATCTTAGGTTAGGATTTATTTTACAGGTAAATTTGTTATTATTTTAACTAGGTAACTATTAAATAGTTCTTAACTATTTAATAGCTATTGTACCTGGTTAAAATAATTACAAAGTTGCCTGTAAAATAAATATTAATCCTAAAATAGCTATAATATAATTATAAATTATATTGTAGCTATATTAGGATTTATTTTACAGGTAAGTATTTAGCTTTAAATAGGAATTATTTATTTAATAAGAGTTAATTTATTTCGTTAGATAAAAATTATATTTAACTTAGGGGGGTGTTAGTGTTAGGGTTAGACTTAGCTTTAGGGGTTAATACATTTATTAGAATAGCGGTGAGCTCCGATCGGAAGATTAGGGGTTAATAATTGAAGGTAGGTGTCGGCGATGTTAGGGAGGGCAGATTAGGGGTTAATACTATTTATGATAGGGTTAGTGAGGCGGATTAGGGGTTAATAACTTTATTATAGTAGCGCTCAGGTCCGCTCGGCAGATTAGGGGTTAATAAGTGTAGGTAGGTGTCGGCGACGTTGTGGGGGGCAGATTAGGGGTTAATAAATATAACATAGGGGTCGGCGATGTTAGGGGTAGCAGATTAGGGGTACATAGGGATAACGTAGGTGGCGGCGATTTGCGGTCGGAAGATTAGGGGTTAATTATTTTAAGTAGCTTGCGGCGACGTTGTGGGGGGCAAGTTAGGGGTTAATAGATATAATACAGGGGTCGGCGGTGTTAGGGGCAGCAGATTAGGGGTACATAAGTATAACGTAGGTGGCGGTCGGCAGATTAGGGGTTAAAATTTTTAATCGAGTGGCGGCGATGTGGGGGGACCTCGGTTTAGGGGTACATAGGTAGTTTATGGGTGTTAGTGTACTTTAGGGTACAGTAGTTAAGAGCTTTATAAACCGGCGTTAGCCAGAAAGCTCTTAACTCCTGCTATTTTCAGGCGGCTGGAATCTTGTCGTTAGAGCTCTAACGCTCACTGCAGAAACGACTCTAAATACCGGCGTTAGGAAGATCCCATTGAAAAGATAGGCTACGCAAATGGCGTAGGGGGATCTGCGGTATGGAAAAGTCGCGGCTGTAAAGTGAGCGTTAGACCCTTTAATCACTGACTCTAAATACCAGCGGTAGCCCAAAACCAGCGTTAGGAGCCTCTAACGCTGGTTTTGACGGCTACCGCCGAACTCTAAATCTAGCCGTTAGGGTTTATTTTTATTTTACAGGCAAGTTTGTATTTATTTTAACTAGGTACAATAGCTATTAAATATTTAATAACTATTTAATAGCTACCTAGCTAAAATAAATACAAATTTACCTGAAAAATAAATCCTAACCTAAGTTACAATTACAGCTAACACTACACTATCATTAAATTAATTAAATAAATGAATCCTATTTAAAACTAAATACTTACCTGTAAAATAAACCCTAATATAGCTACAATATAACTAATAATTACATTGTAGCTATTTTAGGATTAATATTTATTTTACAGGCAACTTTGTATTTATTTTAACTAGGTACAATAGCTATTAGTTATTGACTATTTAATAGCTACCTAGTTAAAATAATTACAAAATTACCTGTAAAACAAATCTTAACCTAAGTTACAATTAAACCTAACACTACACTATCATTAAATAAATTAAATAAATTAACTACAAGTACCTACAATTATCTACAATTAAATAAACTAAAGTACAAAAAAAAACACTAAATTACAAAAAACAAACAAACACTAAATTACAAAAAGTAAAAAAATATTACAAGAATTTTAAACTAATTACACCTAATCTAAGCCCCCTAATAAAATAACAAACCCCCCAAAATAAAAAAAATGCCCTACCCTATACTAAATTACAAAAGTTAACAGCTCTATTACCTTACCAGCCCTTAAAAGGGCCTTTTGCGGGGCATGCCCCAAAGAAAACAGCTCTTTTGCCTGTAAAAAAAAACCACAATACCACCCCCCAACATTACAACCCACCACCCACATACCCCTACTCTAACCCAAACCCCCTTAAATAAACCTAACACTACCCCCCTGAAGATCTCCCTACCTTGAGTCGTGTTCACCCAGCCGGGCCGAAGTCTTCATCCGATGGGGCAGAAGAGGACATCCAGACCGGCAATTTTAAACTAATTACAGCTAATCTAAGCCCCCTAATAAAATAACAAAGCCCCAAAAATAAAAAATGCCCTACCCTATACTAAATTACAAAAGTTAACAGCTCTATTACCTTATCTGCCCTTAAAAGGGCCTTTTGCGGGGCATGCCCCAAAGAAAACAGCTCTTTTGCCTGTAAAAAAAAAACACCACCCCCCAACAGTACAACCCACAACCCACATACCCCTACTCTAACCCAAACCCCCCTTAAATAAACCTAACACTACCCCCCTGAAGATCTCCCTACCTTGAGTCCTGTTAACCCAGCCGGGCCGAAGTCTTCATCCGATGGGGCAGAAGAGGACATCCAGACCGGCAGAAGTCTTCATCCAAGCGGGGCAAGAAGAGGTCTTCCATCCATCAGAAATGTACCAAAAAACAAACAAACACTAAATTACCAAAAATAATAAAATATTACAAGAATTTTAAACTAATTACACCTAATCTAAGCCCCCTACTAGCTATTAATATAGCTACAATATAACTAATAGTTATATTAAATAAATTAAATAAATTAACTACAAGTACCTACAATTAAATACAATTAAATAAACTAAACTAAAATACAAAAAAACCCACTAAATTTTATTTTAAAAATATTACAAGAATTTTAAACTAATTACACCTAATCTAAGCCCCCTAATAAAATAACAAAGCCCCCCAAAATAAAAAAATGCCCTACCCTATACTAAATTTCAAAAGTTAACAGCTCTATTACCTTACCAGCCCTAAAAAGGGCTAAAAAGAAGAGGATGCTCCGCGTCGGATGTCTTCAGGATGCTGCCGCTCTGCTCCGGATGGATGAAGATAGAAGATGCCTCCTGGATCAAGACTTCTGATGGATGGAAGACCTCTTCTTGCCCCGCTTGGATGAAGACTTCTGCTGGTCTGGATGTCCTCTTCTGCCCCATCGGATGAAGACTTCGGCCCAGCTGGGTGAACACGACTCAAGGTAGGGAGATCTTCAAGGGGGTAGTGTTAGGTTTATTTAAGGGGGGTTTGGGTTAGAGTAGGGGTATGTGGGTGGTGGGTTGTAATGTGGGGGGGGGGGGGTATTGTGTTTTTTTTTACAGGCAAAAGAGCTGTTTTCTTTGGGGCATGCCCCACAAAAGGCCCTTTTAAGGGCTGGTAAGGTAATAGAGCTGTTAACTTTTGTAATTTAGTATAGGGTAGGGCATTTTTTTATTTTGGGGGGCATTGTTATTTTATTAGGGGGCTTAGATTAGGTGTAATTAGTTTAAAATTCTTGTAATATTTTTTTATTTTTGTAATTTAGTGGGGGGGTTTTTGTACTTTAGTTTAGTTTATTTAACTGTAGGTACTTGTAGTTAATTTATTTAATTTATTTAATGATAATGTAGTGTTAGGTTTAATTGTATCTTAGGTTAGGATTTATTTTACAGGTAATTTTGTAATTATTTTAACTAGGTAGCTATTAAACAGTAAATAACTATTTAATAGCTATTTTACCTAGTTAAAATAAATTCAAAGTTGCCTGTTAAATAAATATAAATCCTAAAATAGCTACAATGTAACTATTAGTTATATTGTAGCTATATTAGGGTGTATTTTACAGGTAAGTATTTAGTTTTAAATATAATTCATTTATTTAATTAATTTAATGATAGTGTAGTGTTAGGTGTAATTGTAACTTAGGTTAGGATTTATTTTACAGGTAAATTTGTATTTATTTTAGCTAGGTAGTTATTAAATAGTTATTAACTATTTAATAACTATTGTACCTAGTTAAAATAAATACAAAGTTGCCTGTAAAATAAATATAAATCCTAAAATAGCTACAATGTAACTATTAGTTATATTGTAGCTATATTAATAGCTAGTAGGGGGCTTAGATTAGGTGTAATTAGTTTAAAATTCTTGTAATATTTTATTATTTTTGGTAATTTAATGTTTGTTTGTTTTTTGGTACTTTTCTGATGGATGGAAGACCTCTTCTTGCCCCGCTTGGATGAAGACTTCTGGATGTTATCTTCTGCCCCATCGGATGAAGACTTCGGCCCAGCTGGGTGAACACGACTCAAGGTAGGGAGATATTCAGGGGGGTAGTGTTTGGTTTATTTAAGGGGGGTTTGGGTTAGAGTAGGGGTATGTGGGTGGTGGGTTGTAATGTGGGGGGGGGGGGGTATTGTGTTTTTTTTACAGGCAAAAGAGCTGTTTTCTTTGGGGCATGCCCCACAAAAGGCCCTTTTAATGGCTGGTAAGGTAATTGAGCTGTTAACTTTTGTAATTTAGTATAGGGTAGGGCATTTTTTTTATTTTGGGGGGCTTTGTTATTTTATTAGGGGGCTTAGATTAGGTGTAATTAGTTTAAAATTCTTGTAATATATTTTTTATTTTTTGTAATTTAGTGTTTGTTTTTTTGTAACTTAGTTTAGTTTATTTAATTGTATTTAATTGTAGGTACTTGTAGTTTATTTAATTTATTTAATGATAGTGTAGTATTAGGTTTAATTGTAACTTAGGTTAGGATTTATTTTACAGGTAATTTTGTAATTATTTTAACTAGGTAGCTATTAAATAGTCAATAACTATTTAATAGCTATTGTACCTAGTTAAAATAAATACAAAGTTGCCTGTAAAATAAATATAAATCCTAAAATAGCAACAATGTAACTATTAGTTATATTGCAGCTATATTAGGGTTTATTTTACAGGTAAGAATTTAGTTTTAAATAGGATTCATTTATTTTATTAATTTAATGATAGTGTAGTGTTAGGTGTAATTGTAACAGGTTAGGATTTATTTTACAGGTACATTTGTATTTATTTTAGCTAGTTAGTTATTAAATAGTTATTAACTATTTAATAACTATTGTACCTAGTTAAAATAAATACAAAGTTGCCTGTAAAATAAATATAAATCCTAAAATAGCTACAATGTAACTATTAGTTATATTGTAGCTATATTACTAGCTAGTAGGGGGCTTAGATTAGGTGAAATTAGTTTAAAATTCCTGTAATATTTTATTATTTTTGGTAATTTAGTGTTTGTTTGTTTGTTTTTTGGTACTTTTCTGATGGATGGAAGACCTCTTCTTGCCCCGCTTGGATGAAGACTTCTGCTGGTCTGTACGTCCTCTTCTGCCCCATTGGATGAAGACTTCAGCCGGGCTGGGTGAACATGACTTAAGTTAGGGAGATATTCAGGCTGGTAAGGTAATAGAGCTGTTAACTTTTGTAATTTAGTATAGGGTAGGGCATTTTTTTATTTTGGGGGGCTTTGTTATTTTATTAGGGGGCTTAGATTAGGTGTAATTAGTTTAAAATTGCGGGTCTGGATGTCCTCTTCTGCCCCATCGGATGAAGACTTCGGCCCGGCTGGGTGAACACTACTTAAGGTAGGGAGATCTTCAGGGGGTAGTGTTAGGTTTATTTAAGGGGGTTTGGGTTAGAGTAGGGGTATGTGGGTGGTGGGTTGTAATGTTGGGGGGTGGTATTGTGGTTTTTTTTTACAGGCAAAAGAGCTGTTTTCTTTGGGGCATGCCCCGCAAAAGGCCCTTTTAAGGGCTGGTAAGGTAATAGAGCTGTTAACTTTTGTAATTTAGTATAGGGTAGGGCATTTTTTTATTTTGGGGGGCTTATTTTTTGTAATTTAGTGGGGGTTTTTTTTTTTGTAATTTATTGTTTGTTTTTTTTGTACTTTAGTTTAGTTTATATAATTGTAGATAATTGTAGGTACTTGTAGTTAATTTATTTAATGATAGTGTAGTGTTAGGTTTAATTGTAACTTAGGTTCGGATTTATTTTACAGGTAATTTTGTAATTATTTTAACTAGGTAGCTATTAAATAGTCAATAACTATTTAATAGCTATTGTACCTAGATAAAATAAATACAAAGTTGCCTGTAAAATAAAAATAAACCCTAAGATAGCTACAATGTAACTATTAGTTATATTGTAGCTATCTTAGGGTTTATTTTACAGGTAAGTATTTAGTTTTAAATAGGATTCATTTATTTAATTATAGTAAATTTATTTCATTTTATTTAAATTATATTTAAGTTAGGGGGTGTTAGGGTTAGGGTTAGACTTAGGTTTAGGGGTTAATATCTTTATTATAGTAGCGGCTTGTAGTTAGATTGCGGCGACGTTGTGGGGGGGGCAGATTAAGGGTTAATAACTACAATGTAGGGGTCGGCGATGTTAAGGACAGCAGATTAGGGGTTAATAGCTATAATGTAGGTGGCGGCAATGTCCGGTCGGCAGATTAGGGGTTAATACTTGTAGTTAGATTGCGGCGATGTTGGGGGTGGCAAATTAGGGGTTAATAACTATAATGTAGGGGTCGGCGATGTTATGGACAGCAGATTAGGGGTTAATAGCTATAATGTAGGTGGCAGCGATGTCCGGTCGGCAGATTAGGGCTTAATACTTGTAGTTAGATTGCGGCGATGTTGGGAGTGGCAGATTAGGGGTTAATAACTATAATGTAGGGGTCGGCAATGTTAGGGGCAGCAGATTAGGGGTTAATAGCTATAATGTAGGTGGCGGCGATGTCCGGTCGGCAGATTAGGGGTTAATACTTGTAGTTATATTGCGGCGACGTTGGGAGTGGCAGATTAGGGGTTAATAACTATAATGTAGGGGTTGGGGATGTTAGGGGCAGCAGATTAGGGGTTCATAGGGTTAATGTAGGTGGCGGCGGTGTCCGGTCGGCAGATTAGGGGTTAAATCATTTTATTATAGGGTTTGCGATGTGGGGGGGCCTTGGTTTAGTGGTTCAGAACTTCATAGGTAGTTTATGGGTGTTAGTGTACTTTGTAGCACTCAGTAGTTAAGAACTTTATATTCTGGTGTTAGCCCATAAAACTCTTAACTACTGACTTTATTCGGTAGATTCGGATGGCCGTGTATTACACTAGTACTATTTACACCTAATATACAGTACATAATACTAGTCTAATACACAGCATATCCCACCTAAAACATACCAAATTTCCGAATTTCGGAACCGAATCAAACCGAATAGAACTGAATTCAACCGAATTTATTCGAATCCGAATAAATCCGAAACAAATTCATTTGAATCCGAATAAATCCGAAACAAATTCATTAAAATTTTGCCTAATTCGAATCGATCCGAAACGAAATTAGAAAAGTCTGAATCGATCCGAACCGAAAACAAACCGAATTTTTTAGCCATGCACATATCTGCTATATTTGCACTATATTCTATGTTTACAGGGAGTGCAGAATTATTAGGCAAGTTGTATTTTTGAGGATTAATTTTATTATTGAACAACAACCATGTTCTCAATGAACCCAAAAAACTCATTAATATCAAAGCTGAATAGTTTTGGAAGTAGTTTTTAGTTTGTTTTTAGTTATAGCTATTTTAGGGGGATATCTGTGTGTGCAGGTGACTATTACTGTGCATAATTATTAGGCAACTTAACAAAAAACAAATATATACCCATTTCAATTATTTATTTTTACCAGTGAAACCAATATAACATCTCAACATTCACAAATATACATTTCTGACATTCAAAAACAAAACAAAAACAAATCAGTGACCAATATAGCCACCTTTCTTTGCAAGGACACTCAAAAGCCTGCCATCCATGGATTCTGTCAGTGTTTTGATCTGTTCACCATCAACATTGCGTGCAGCAGCAACCACAGCCTCCCAGACACTGTTCAGAGAGGTGTACTGTTTTCCCTCCTTGTAAATCTCACATTTGATGATGGACCACAGGTTCTCAATGGGGTTCAGATCAGGTGAACAAGGAGGCCATGTCATTAGATTTTCTTCTTTTATACCCTTTCTTGCCATCCATGCTGTGGAGTACTTGGACGCGTGTGATGGAGCATTGTCCTGCATGAAAATCATGTTTTTCTTGAAGGATGCAGACTTCTTCCTGTACCACTGCTTGAAGAAGGTGTCTTCCAGAAACTGGCAGTAGGACTGGGAGTTGAGCTTGACTCCATCCTCAACCCGAAAAGGCCCCACAAGCTCATCTTTGATGATACCAGCCCAAACCAGTACTCCACCTCCACCTTGCTGGTGTCTGAGTCGGGCTGGAGCTCTCTGCCCTTTACCAATCCAGCCACGGGCCCATCCATCTGGCCCATCAAGACTCACTCTCATTTCATCAGTCCATAAAACCTTAGAAAAATCACTCTTGAGATATTTCTTGGCCCAGTCTTGATGTTTCAGCTTGTGTGTCTTGTTCAGTGGTGGTCGTCTTTCAGCCTTTCTTACCTTGGCCATGTCTCTGAGTATTGCACACCTTGTGCTTTTGGGCACTCCAGTGATGTTGCAGCTCTGAAATATGGCCAAACTGGTGGCAAGTGGCATCTTGGCAGCTGCACGCTTGACTTTTCTCAGTTCATGGGCAGTTATTTTGCGCCTTGGTTTTTCCACACGCTTCTTGAGACCCTGTTGACTATTTTGAATGAAACGCTTGATTGTTCGATGATCACGCTTCAGAAGCTTTGCAATTTTAAGAGTGGTGCATCCCTCTGCAAGATATCTCCCTATTTTTGACTTTTCTGAGCCTGTCATACTCATTTGCCTAATAATTCTGCACTCCCTGTATATTTGTTATGAATGTTCTGCTGAATACTGTTTTGTTGACTTAGATATGCTCTATGTTTCGTTACTTATATTTGTGTACATATCTGTTATAGAGCGGGGCTGATAATGTTCTCAGTCTCACACACTTTGGTTTCACTATCTAAAGTTCTCCGCCCCCACTTAGAAGTCCACGCCAGGACTCTTTGAGGTGGACTATTTCCACCACATTGCTGGGTACTCTTCCAGTGCACATTCTATTTTCCCTTTCCCCTATTCTAAAACCCCTCCCTATACTCCCCGTTCCACTACATAGCCTAGGGTTGATATAGTAGTCTCTCCCTTCATCTTCCTCCATCTGTTATGCCCACCATCAGGTTACTGACCCATAATGTTAGAGGCCTCAACTCCCCCCATAAACGTCTTTTGCTCAGATCCTTAAAACACCACAACCCTGATGTTGTATTTCTTCAGGAAACCCATTGACTAGACAGTGAGCCCCTTAAGCTTACCTCCAAGTCCTATACTTATGTCGAAACAGCTTCTTTTTCTAAAAAAGCCAGAGGAGTAGCAATATTATTGCATAAGCGTCTTGCCTTTGAACTAATACAAGTTATTAGGGATCCCCAGGCAAGATTTGTCATACTCATCTGTAAATTAAACCATGTTACTTACACTCTGGCCTCTATATATCTCCCAAATACCAACCAGCCGAGATGCCTTAAACACATTCTTCATGTCCTTTCACAGGTCCAGCAGGGTAGGGTCCTCATTGCCGGGGACTTTAATATGGTATGGGACCACACAATTGATAGTAAAACCACTTCTAAGACTATAGCACCCTCCCCAGCCAAACAATTACCCAGTAGATTCCGACAAATAATGTCAGAATCAGGCCTTTACGATATCTGGAGAGCCCTTCACCCGCAGGACCACGACTATACACATTTTTCGCATCCCCACAAACAATACTCTAGACTACATATTCTCCACAACCGACTCCCTTGACTTAGTTACTCAGGCCAGAATATCCCTTTGCACCTGGTCAGAGCATGACCTAGTCCAGTCTTACATAACCTCCACTAACACCACTCGTGCGAGACCCAGATGGCAACTGCCCCACCACATTCTAGACGATGTTTCCTTCAGAGAGGAACTCCGCAGAGACATTACTCACTACATTCAAGCCAATGACAACTCATCAGTCAGAGATGACACCTTATGGGGAGCAGCCAAAGTCACGATTAGAGGCCTCCTTATCACCAAACAAGCACACCTTAGAAAACAGGCCGGCCTCACCTTGTCACAAGCCCACATTAAATTAAGACAACTAGAAGAACACAATAGAAGTGCTATTAGTGCAGACATTACTTCCCAAATCATTGCAATAAAGGACCACATCTCTCAGATCGAGCTCCGCAGAACTCAGATTAACCTTACCAAACTAAAGCATATGTTTTATTATAAGAGCAATAAGGCCGACACCTTGCTAGCTAACAAAATTAGAATTAGAGCTGGGGCATCACAAATACATTGCATAAAAACCTCAGATTCCCTCCATCAGATCCCGTCTCAGATAGGCGAGGCGTTTGCTGACTATTATACCAAGTTATACAATATAGCCACATCTGAGTCGCCTAGGTCCATACCTCAGGACGTTCTGCAGACCTATCTGGAGACCTTGTCGCTTCCCACACTCGCCTCAGAACAACGAGACCTTTTAAGTTCTCCTTTCTCGCTTTCGGAAATACTGATGGTAATCAAGAACGCAAAATCTTTTAAGTCCCCTGGTCCAGACGGCTATCCGGCCCATTTCTACAAGGCTTTCATGTGAGAGTTTGCCCCCTTATTACTCAAATTTTATAATTTAGCCAGAAAAGAAGGTTGCTTTTAGAAGGAATTTTTATAAGCCAATATAGTTACCATTCTAAAGTCCGACAAGGACCCAACCATTTGTGCCAGTTATAGGCCTATCTCTTTGATAAATACTGATATTAAGTTTTATTCGAAGATTTTAGCTAACCGGCTTGCCAACCTGTTACCTTCCCTAATTGACCCGGATCAGGTGGGAATTGTGCCCCAACGAGAAGGCCCAGACAATACGAGAAGACTTCTTAATATCCTCACTCTTTCTTCACAGCTCCGGAAGCCGCTCTCGGTCATATCTCTTGATGCCGAGAAGGCTTTCGACCGAGTCAGGTGGCAATATCTCTGGGCGGTCCTTGAGCGATTTCGTCTCCCTACTGACTTTATAGTGACCATTAAGGCCCTCTATTTGACTCCCACTGCTTTTGTGAGCAGCCTAGGCTTTCACTCTCCTCTCTTCTCCATCACCAATGGCACCAGACAGGGGTGTCCCCTCTTGCCACTGTTGTTTGCCCTCTCGATTGAGCCTTTGGCAGAGCAAATAAGAGCTGACCCGCAAATTCAGGGTGTCACACTGCTGGGCACCTCGCACAACATTGCACTTTTTGCTGACGATGTCACCCTCTTTACGTCGCACCCTGAGCAAAATATCCCCAGGCTTCTAGATGTGCTTACTTCCTTTGGTGCCCATTCTTAATATAAATTAAATCTATCGAAAACGCAAGTGTACACACAAGGCTTCACAAATGCGCAGCTGGTCCCCCTCACAAAAAGTTTTAATTTCACCTGGACAGACCATTCTGTCCTACACTTAGGTGTTCGACTCTCTAGCAGCCTCCCTCAAATAATCAAAGACAATTATCTTCCGCTCCTAACCTCGCTTCGCTCTTTACGGAATGATTGGAATCTACAACATGTATCCTGGCTCGGCTGGATTTCAGCACTGAAAATGTCTTTTCTCCCTAGACTCTCTTATTTATTCCGCTGCCTCCCCATTAAAATTCCTAAGCACTTACTACTCCAATTCCAGAGCGGGTTTACAAAATTTATCTGGCAGGACAAGCCCCCTAGAATTGTGAACATATTACTTCAACTTTCTAAAACCTTGGGCGGCATAGCTTCTCCATCGGTACTATGAAGGCGCAATGCTCACCCATGTATCCCAATGGGGAGTTAAAATTTCCAACTCTAAATGGAAATCTATTGAGCAGGCCTCACTACCCCACCAAATTAGTTTGCGGGATCTAATCTGGACCCCACCACATTGCCGTAGAGAACTGGAGCTGATCAACCCAGTTGTGTGTGAGTGCCTTGACTTTTGGGACAGAATTCAACACCATTCGCATATTGCCCCGCATCCTTCCCCTATCACTTCCATGGTAGGTCTCCTCTCTGGTCTGCAGGACTCCCATCCTAACAAATGGGCGCAGCTAGGAATTAACCTTGTATCGAACCTTTGGTTCTCAACCTCCCAGGACTCTTTCAAACAGTTCTCCCAAATTAGTGGAAATACCCAGACGCCTCCTTATTTAACTTTCGAATACCACAGGATTAAAAGCTTTTTAAATAGCTGGGGTTTTAGGCCAAATCTTTCCAGGCCGCTGACCCCCTGGGAGTCTATTTGGGATAAGGGAGATAGGTTGCGTAGGCCCCTCTCTCTTCACTATATGTTTCTTGGTGGCACATAATGTCTTGAAACACCTGCCCATCTGTCTCGATGGGAGACATTGATAGGAGAGCAGGTTCCTTCTGATGTGTGGGAGCGAGCTTTCTCCTTGACCCAGAAGACCATCCACTGTACAACGTTGTACGAGACTTACTTCAAACTCTTATCCCACTGGTACTACGTACCCACTAGACTAGCAAAGATGTTCCTAAGTGCGTCCCCCGAATGTTGGAGAAACTGTCGCCACAGGGGTAATGCTTACCATATCTGGTAGAAGTGTCCTGTGATCCAGCCTTTGTGGCAGAAATGCTTTAAAATCTTAAAGCGATTCGGTATCCCACTTTCTATATCGTTTACCTCAGCTTTCCTTCACCTAAATTTCCATACCCTAACTAAACATCATGCATATATTTGTGTCTATTTGTTTATGACTATTAAATACTCAGCATGTTCATGGAAAAAGGAGTTACCCCCCAGTTGGTCTGTAGTTTGTAACAATATGGAAAAGGATATTTTCTATAAATTGAATAAGTCTGATCTGTTTGAGCTTGTCTGGGCAGATTGGAAAGAGCAATTCAACACTGACTGGAAACCCAAAACAGCTACTCATGACGCTTAGTTAATTGGCTGCACCCTTACCCACATTTATTACCCATATAATAGGACTCCATCTGAGCCCTAACCATCCTCCCATTTTACTCATCTTCCCTCCCCCACTGTTCCCTCCCCCACCCCATTATCCTGTTACCCCTCACTTATATAAGAATATGTGATTTCAAGAGGACATAACGCCCTCCTTATGCTTTTAGGTTCACCCTCACGCCATCTCACCCCATATATAAATATCAGTCCACATGGGAGGTCTATAGATGAAACCATACTGAGGTCTATAAGGTCTCTAAGAACCCCTTCCTTATTTTTGGTTTGTTCCTGAGTATCTCTCTATGTTATTCATTAAAAAGTTGGCTTTTGGGTATTTTGAAATAGTTTGCATACTTATGATATGACAATATTATGTACACTGACTTTTATACCTGTATTCCTTTTTTCAAAACTCTAATAAAGAAATATATATATAAAAAAAAATAGTTTATAACTATTTAATAACTATTGTACCTAGTTAAAATAAATACAAAGTTGCCTGTAAAATAAATATAAACCCTAAACTAGCTACAATGTAACTATTAGTTATATTGTAGCTAGCTTAGGGTTTATTTTATAGGTAAGTATTTAATTTTAAATAGGAATAATTTATTTAATTGTAGTAAATTTATTTAGATGTATTTAAATTATATTTAAGTTAGGGGGGTGTTAGGGTTAGGGTTAGACTTAGGTTTAGGGGTTAATAAATTTAATATAGTTGTGGCGACATTGGGGGGGCAGATTAGGGGTTAATAAATATAATTTAGGTGTTGGCGATGTTGGGGGCAGTAGATTAGGGGTTCATAAGTATAATGTAAGTTACGGAGGTGTCCGGAGCGGCAGATTAGGGGTTAATAATATAATTAGGGGTGTTTAGACTCGGGGTTCATGTTAGGGTGTTAGGTGCAGACATAAAATTAATTTCCCCATAGGAAACAATGGGGCTGCGTTATGAGCTTAACGCTGCTTTTTTGCAGGTTTTTTTTCAGCCAGCTCAGCCCCATTGTTTCCTATGGGGAAATCGTGCACAAGCACGTTTTACCAGCTCACCGCTACCGTAAGCAGCGCTGGTATTGAGATGAGATGTGGAGCTAAATTTTGCTCTACGCTCACCTTTTTGCGGCTAACGCCAGGTTTAAAAAAACCTGTAATACCAGCGTTGTCTTAAGGTAGCATAAGAAAAAAAAGGCTCGTTAGCAACGCACCCCTGTTACCGCAAAACTCGTAATCTCGCCGAATGTGTTTAGAAAATAGATTATGCTATTGACACTACATACTATGTACTGTATCTACTGTAGTTCCCAATTTATATTTTTATGCCATACTTTGTTTTAGTATTTAGTCGGTGTTTACTATGTACAATTTGTAACTAATGTGTATGTGTTTGTTAGTAAAGTATCTCACTTGTTTCATTGTACTGAGTATTTCAATTTCCGAATGTATCGCCGTGACAAAAAGGCTTTTTCCCTTAACCAATAGTAATATGCCCTTGTAAGTTTGTAGTTGGGCTACATAACTATGTATTGGTTCATGCCACTACACACGGACACATTGTACGTCAGGTGTTTGGGGGGGTGTCCTTTCGTATGGTTACTTATACCTGAACCAAGATGCTCCCAAACTATCTTTGAGAAAGCGCCAGTCGGCGTGAAACGCATCAGATGACGTATCTCTACCCTTGTCTTCTGTGAGTTTGTGAGTCTGTTTCAACCTATTAATACAAATCAAATAAATGCCTTCAATTGTTTTTTTGTTTTTTTTGAAAAATGCTTTATTGAATGACCAGAATTTAGAGTATTACAGTCATTGATAAACAAACAAAGATAACAAATTACATATTATGCATATTGTTAGGAGAATAGCAAAAGTTACAGTGCATAAGTAAAAAATTTCTCGAAACTGTACTCCCAGTATATGTTTCTGGCACATTGTTAACAATTTCTGCATATCTTTTACGCATATAATTTTTTTTATGAGTGCTGTATCCCATAGTTAGGATAGAAAACTAGCCTGGGTATCAAGTTATACCCAATCAGAAAATTGAGGAGATAGAAAGAAGAGAAGAAGGGAGAGGGGGGGAAGGGCAGAAAATTGGGGAGAGAGAGAAGAAAAAAAAAAGGGGGGGTTTATTACAGTTTTCTAGTCTCATCATTCCCTATATCTCACACCATTCTAGAGCATTAGCATTAATGTGTACCTCCCAGTTTCACACCTCCATATCAGTGAAGTTATCACGCTACTCCTGGAATTCAGATGCCTTTCCCTTCCCAGATTAAACTCATATGTTCGTGTAGATCCAGCTTTCCTATTTTAAGGTAGTGGAACCTCTCCAGACCGAGCAGATTGCTTACCCCATTCTTCCATTCAGTGAAGTTTGGTGCAATAACCGACTTCCAGTGTTTTGGGATCAGGCTCTTTGCACAGTTCAATATCAGTAAGAAAAGTCTATGTTTTGCCTCTATAACAATTTTGGGTAGATTATGATATAGCAAGTATTGAGGGTTCGGGGGTATAATCACCCCGAGAAGCCGACTACTCTCTGCAAGGACTCTCTCCCAGAAGTCATGAATTCTCAGGCATGACCACCAAATGTGCAGTATGGTGCCTATCTCCCCACAACCCCTCCAACACTCATCGCTTGCCTGTGGATAGATCTTATGCAGCCTTTGTGGGGTCAGGTACCACCGGCTTAGAAATTTAAAGTGCATCTCTTGCAACTTCATTGATACCGATGTCATCTTTGCCCTATTAAAGATCTGCCACCACTCTTTGCGGGTGATGTTTAAGTTAAGTTCCGCTCGCCATGCCTCTGTGTAAGAGGGCAGCATCTCATCATTCCTTGTCAGTAAAAGCTTATATAAACGGGAGATCAAATGCCCTGGCGTTTGATCCATCGTGCAGAAATTTTCAAAGATGGTCTTTTCTCTCGTGAAGGGGGTCATATCTTTGTGCCCCTTAATATAGTGATGAAACTGTGCCACTCTGAACCAAGACGAGAAAAGCCATCGACTCCATTTCATTAGATTTTCCTGGGTTTGAAGCTTGCCTTCATCGAATGCGTTATATATGGCTGCTTCTGCTAGGGTATAAGTATGTCTCTGGGATCGGGCTTCGTTTGCTACAGCGTTGTCTGGGTTTTCAAAGGCCGGTGTTACCGGCGACGGTTTAGAAGAGATGGATGCATCCTCTTTGACCCATGCGTCCCATTCACTGAAGACATTACTCAGAAGAGGATATTGGTGCATTAGAGGGGACCGATTTTCAATCGATATCCATGCGAGGGTACCCACATTACCCCTTTGCAAGATTTCACAGTCCATATGAACCCAGGCTTTGTCTGCCTTGTTTTGACACCAATGAACTAGGTGCTGGGCATTTATTGCCTTGAAATATGTTTTCAATAATGGAACTCCAGCGCCCCCCCTGTCTCTAGGCATATACATTGTGCTCTTTCTAATTCTTGGCTTTAAGCCATTCCAAATATATGCTTCCATTTCCGACTGAATCTGGTGTACAAAGGGCATAGCCGACCAGAGAGGGAGTGCCTGCATGACATACAGGACCCTTGGTAGCACATTCATTTTGACCGCATGGACGCGGCCCATCCACGAAATAGATTTATTTTTCCATTTGGTCATGTCCTCTGTCACCGCGTCTCTAATCAATTTGTAGTTTATTTCAACCATTTCAGTCAAAACCGGAGTTAGATAAACCCCCAAGTACTTCAGGCGGTGTGGAGCTATACTAAGAGGGCATTTATCACAGGTTTCGAGTAAGGTATCAGTCGGTATTGTCACATTCAAAACCTCAGATTTTGATAGGTTGAGCAAAAAGTCCGAGACTTTTCCAAAATCCTCAAATTCAGTCAATAAGGCAGAGAGTGATAGCGAAGTATCGGAGAGCGTCACTAGAACGTCATCAGCATACATTGCTAGTTTATGCTCCCTGGGACCGAGAGCTACACCTGAAATGTTAGGATTGCTACGAATCTTACCTGCGAGCGTCTCCATTATTAGAGCAAATAGTAGGGGTGACAGGGGACACCCCTGTCTCGTCCCGTTGGTGATCGGGAAGGGTTTCGAGAGCATACCATTTACCCGGACCTTAGCGCTAGGTGTTGAGTACAGCGAGAAGATCGTACAAATAATGCCTTCACGGAATCCCAGTTTGACCAGTGTGTGCCGCATAAAAGACCAGTTGATCCGGTCAAAGGCTTTTTCAGCATCCGTGGACACAAGTGCCAACGGAGCTGAAGTATTATGCGCAAAGCATATCAATTGGGTCACCTTGAGAATGTTATCCCGGGCCTCTCTGCCCGGTACAAACCCTACCTGGTCCGTAGAAATGAGTTGCGGTAAAAGCTTAGCAAGGCGATTCGCTATGAGTTTTGCTAGGATCTTTATATCTGAGTTTAGGAGCGATATCGGCCTATAGCTACCAGGCTGCTTTTCAGGTTTCCCTGGTTTATGTATGACTGAAATGTGCGCTTCAAGCATAGAACCCGGCAGGACAGCTCCTTCTGAAATCTGATTAAACATTCGTAGTAGATGAGGTATCAGCTTGTCTTGAAATATTTTATAATACCGCATTCCGAACCCATCTGGGCCCGGACTTTTACCCCCTGGGAGTAATTTGATCGCTAGCTGAATCTCCTCCACCGTGAATGGGGCCTCAAGTTGCTCAGCTTCTGTTTGCGTTAATCCGGGCATCTCTAATCCGCCCAGGTAGTCTATGATAGCTTTCTCTCGGTTTTCTTTAAGTGCCCCATCTTGGCTCCCTATGTCTCTAGGGTGCAAGTTATATAAGGCTTCATAGAAGTGTCCGAAGGCGTCAGCAATTGCCGGGCCTTCTTGCTGCTCCACACCAAGTTGATCAGCAATTTCATAAACATAGGTTTTGAGTCTTTGGCGTGCTAGAGCATGCGCTAGCATTTTCCCTGCCTTATTACTCTGCTCGAAGTAATGTTGTCTAAGCTTGAGAGCTTTTGCTTGTTGTTCCTTTTGTAAATAGCTCAAAAGTGCTGTTCTCGTCCTTGCCAGATCTGCCTGCATTGTGACATCCGCCGGCCGTGTCTTATGTGCGTTTTCCGCCTGTGCTACACTCTCCAAAAGAGCAGCATAGTGGGATCGTCGCTCCCGTCGTATAGTCAACACATGCCTGATCAAAACGCCCCTCAAGACGCACTTATGTGCCTCCCACACTGTGGTGTCGGCTAGCCCCTCTCTTGTGTTATTGCGGAAATATTCCTCAATAGTGCTGTTTAGTTTTTGTTTCAACACGTTGTCATCTAGTAAGGATTCATCTAGGCGCCATACAAATGGAATGGTTGGCTGTTCCGGCCATTCTATAGAGCATTTCACTGGGGCATGGTCAGACCAAGTGATTTGTCCTATGTTACTGCCAGTTACATAAGACAGCCCCGTAGAATCTGTGAAAATGTAATCTATCCTTGTGTATTTCCCATGAGGATGGGAATAGAATGAATAGTTCTTAGTGGTTGGATGCATTGTGCGCCATACATCATGGAGAACCAAATCTCTCATACATTTAGCAATCTGCTTAACTATTTTATGTTTGGTGCTAGATAGACCATCCGAAGCATCAAGAGTGGGGCAAAATGAGATGTTAAAATCCCCTCCTAGGAATATAATCCCTTTCTGTGCTTCTAGAATCTCGTTCTTCAGTTTTTTAAAAATAACATCTTGTGCCAGGTTTGGGGCATAAGCGTTAATGAAAGTTACATACTTTCCATATAAAGTTCCAACCAGTATCAGGAACCTGCCATCTGGGTCTTTTATCGTCTGCTCCATCCGGAAAGGCACACCCGCCCCAAACAGGATCCCCACCCCATTTTTCTTGATCGGGCCAGAGGCAAAATACGCCACTGGGAAGTTTTGGTTGTACCACTTGGGTTCTCTATATTTGGAGAAATGTGTCTCCTGGAGGTACACAATATCCCCTCCCATCCTTTTAAGGTCCCTAGTCACAATTGATCTTTTCCCTGGGCTGTTAAATCCCTTCACATTAATTGTGATAAGTTCCATTGTCGAGTTATCAGTGCCTCCCATATTGCAAACTAGGGGATAGACTGTGATGGGTAAGGTAGATTATTTGGTAATGAGGGGGTAGTGTGGTAAATAAAAAAAAAATAAAATAAAAAAAGGGGGGAGGATAAGAGGGAAGTAAGGGAAGGGAAAGGCAAGGGAAGGGGGCTAAGGTATAGTTAATAAACTATATAAGCAAGAAAGCTAAGATAAGAGGGGTATTATCAAAGGAAAAAGAAATAGATGCCCTGTAGGAGGTCTTAAGAAAGAGCCAAGAAGTGGGAAGTTAGTAATCAAGATAAAATAAGAAAAGAATGAGGAAAAGAAAAGAAATCAAGACTATAAAGTGGAGAAAAGGTATAGTCACTCTCCACTAGTAAGTATGAATAAACAAATAAAGGGGGTAGTAACCCCTATACTCTCAGCAAATGAAGTATTATATATAAATTGCATAACTTGTGGATAAACATAACAATTTGGTAATTAAACATGAATTTTGACTCTTAATGTAGATCATAGAGGGTGCACTCCGTGAATGATTGCCCATAATCTAACTGTAAATGATATAAAGGCGCTCTGCGCTATGGGACCCCCAAAATGACCCCTGACTCACGTACCATGGGACCCCAGCTTGTCTGGCTCTATTAAAAGCTACATTTTAACTTAGTGATCGAAATTGACTAGTTGGATTCATATGCTATATCTCTAGATGGGGGTGAGCCTTAAGGGCCTGACTTCTGGCCTTTTAGGGGATTGGGATCCTATCTAGAGTAAGGTTATATTTCAATATCCCTTTTGTGTTGTGGGGGACATAGTTAATAGTATCATACAGCGCGCCTTTAATAGGGCAGTATAGTGCTAATGTGCTCCCATATGCAGTGTGGAATCCATAGAGCAAGGGTAACACAACCAAATATCAAAGCATCGAGTTATGGCAACACAAAATTACATTTGGCATCAAAATATGCTGTTAAAAACCTAGAATGAGGAAGTATAGTGCTGACTACCTTAAACAAATATGAACCGTGACTTTAAACATTTATGGGTTTCATTTCTAAGAACATTATCTATTAATAATCAATACTGCACCACAGCCAACACGTTTAAATCAGCCATTACCAATTGCGGCCTGGGCAGCATATCAATCATATGGAGCATTTGATATAGACCACAAACATAACCAATCACTCACTGAGTTACAGTTTTCAACATTCAATAGCAGTAAATGTTAAACAGCAAGCACTCTGGTGAAGTCATGTCCATGGCCAGGTCCAGGTGGCTAATGTCTCCCCCAATCGAGAGAGTCTTTTATGTAGAGCAGTAAAGATCCATTCTAAGACAATCAGAATGCAAATATAGAGAACATAACATTTGTTATAAACTGTAGATATTATAATTTACTAAATCAACTGCGTTTTTCAACATTTACCAACAGTACAAATTAAACAACAGTCACTCTGATGGTGTCATGTCTTATTGCCAGGTCCAGGTGGCCAGTGTCTCCCCCCTTTGAGAGATTCTTTTAAGCAGTAGGAATCTATTAAATACACTTCTGAGTGTAGCTATGAGGGATATATCAAACATTGTACTTAGCTGCCAGATGTGTCGATCTAAGTCTTATATGCATGGAGTCTGCCGCACTCGGTATATGACCAGCTTCGTGACTCTACCCAAGAGCCCACACTTTGTCTGCACCATGGAAGGGTACAAGCATCAAGGAGGTCCTCTGCCGTGCAGGTTTCTGTCCGCTCTGTGATTTTCTCCTCCTTGTGCTTGTTCAGCCAAGGGGCCAACATGCCTTATTTGTAATCCAAGGGCTTGATTAAAGGCTGGTAGGTCAGTCTCTGTGCGGTACGTGGCTGTAACTCCATCCTCGGAGACAATCAGAGAAGTCGGAAAGCCCCATCGGTATGGGACCCTGTGTTCTTTGAGGCTCAGAGTAAGGAAGCACATTGCTCTCCGTTTCTGTAACGTTGCAGGACACAAATCCGTGTAAACCTGGATCTCTACTCCCTCGTGAGTCAGGGGTTGCCTATTTCTGGCATGCCGGAGTATGTCTTCTCTATCCCTGTAAGATAAAAATTTGACAATAATGTCTCTAGGTGGGGCCCTGGCTGGTGGTTTAGGCCTTAAGGCCCTGTGGGCTCTTTCCACATGGATATCTTCGTCTTCTGGGTTGTTTTTGATGTCTTTAAACAGCTTCTGTATATATTTATTTATTTCTGCTGGAGCCACAGCCTCAGGAACTTCCCTTATTCTCAGGTTGTTCCGTCGGCTCCTATTTTCTAGGTCTTTAATTCTCTCATTCAGGTTCATGATAGTTGCGTCCTGTGTCTGTATGCAATTAGTGTTGTGCTGTACATCAGAGCGCAGTGCCTCCTGTGACTCTTCCACAAGCATGACTCTGTGGTCTATAGTAGCAATATCTTTCTTAAGTTCACCAAACATATTTCTCATTTCCATGATGGCTTCCTTTATGTCACTCTTAGATGATAGATGCCTTATATCATCTTTTGTAATGTAATTGCTATATTTAGGATCAACGCTATGTGCAGCTGCTGCCTCCTGCATGCTAACTGAGTCAGAGGTGTCCTTATGTGATCCCTGTCCTATATCTGCTGGAATAAGATAGCTGTCCATGTTAGATGAGTGTGTGACGTTTTGGGGCTTGGTACCTCTCTTGCTTGACATGTTTATAGTGTGAGTCACATATGCCCCAAAGGACAGGTCTTTCTATTGATCTCTTGATTGTTAATATAAAGGCTATTAGCCCACACGTGGCGCTGTGTAAATGGCAGCCCTGCAGCTTTCACAGAGTCCCAACTGCGTAATATTTATATGTCACAACGGTCCTGTGTCACTTAACAAGAGAATCACAGTGCGGTAAAGATTACTCATATGGTTTCGTGCATCAGCTATTTAGATATAAATGTGGGCCGATTTCCTAGTGATTATGTAAGTCTGTCCTTTGTGGTTTTTGGTGTGTATGGTACCTTAGTATAATATGCTCCAACTGACGCCACTCACCGCTTCACCGGCACACTCTTTAATCAATTTGCAAGTTGTCGGTGGCTGTGTTGCATGCTCCTCTGTTTCCTCTTACTTCAGGAACCTCAGCCGGTGGGATACACTGCGGCCCAGTCGCCACTTCACAGCCCGATATGGGCCGCAACTTTTCCAGCGTGTGCCGTATTGCGGCGAGTGTGGTGCTGTCACAGCTGCTTTAGCCAGATCATAGCCCAGCACATCTGTACATTAGCGCAGCGGCTGCTGTTAGTTTCCGCCGACAGGCTACTCTTGTCTTTTCAGGTTACAGGGCGCGGGAATCAACAATGCGTAGTACTGCTCCGGTGGTTTGTAGGCCCTTTCCCTATGCTGCCCCTGCAAATCTGCAATTTCATTCAATTTCACCTCCGATTCTTGTATGGTCATATGGTAGAGCCAGTCATGTCAGATTATTACCTGTCTAGGTGCTGGTTGTCGTGCTTATCCTAGTGCTGAGAGTATTAGGGTATCAGAGCACTATCAATGTGCGGCCATTTACTTTCACAGCCAGGCTCCGCCCCCCGCCTTCAATTGTTTTATATACAAGGCTTGTGCATAGTGTCTGCCTCTATTTATTTATTTATAAAATATTTTACCAGGAAGGATGCATTGAGATTTCTCTCGTTTTCAAGTACGTCCTGGGTACACAAAACATTGCATTGATACAATAGGGTACAATAAAATACAAAACAATAATAATACACGATATATGCACAAAAATTTAACATAGAGCAGGTACGAAATATTTAATCAACAATGACAGATGCATTCTGTTTTGAGATATGTATAGAGGGATCTCTTAAAGGATATTAAGCTTGGGGAAGGTTTGAAAGTGTGCGGGAGGTCATTCCATAATTGTGGCGCTCTGTAGGAAAAGGAGGATCGAGCTGCTTTCTTTTTGTATTGAGGCAAGCTAAATAATGTGCTGGTATTGGATCGGAGGTTATAGGAGGTGGGAATAGCAGGGGAGAGCATTCTGCTCAGGTAGGGTGGGAGCTTCCCAGAAAAGCTCTTAAACACAAGGCAGGAAAGATGGAGGGTGCGTCTGGATTCCAGCGACAGCCAGTTTAGTTCTTTTAGCATGTCACAATGGTGGGTCTTGTAGTTACATTGTAGCACAAAGCGGCAGAACGAATTATACAATGTATTAAGTTTATTAAGGTGAGTTTGCGGTGCTGGTGCATATACTACATCTCCATAATCCACGATTGGCATCAGCATTTGCTGTACAATCTTTTCCTTTACAGTAGGGCTGAGGCAGGATTTGTTTCTGTACAGGGCACCTAGTTTTGGATAAAGTTTAGATGCCAGTTTTTCTATATGGAGGCCAAAAGATAGATTGGGGTCTAACAACATACCCAAGTATTTAAAAGAGTGGACTGCGGTCAGTGTGCGATTTGATTTTGTTTTGATGCATAGATGGGAATTTTGTAGTTTGTGTAGTTTAGGTCCTGTTCCAAAGATCATTGTGACAGTTTTGTCAGTGTTTAGGAAGAGTTTGTTTTTTGAGATCCACTTTTCTACCTCTGTGAACTGGTCTTGGAGTACTGCTTCAAGCTGCGGTAGATCGGAATTGTTTGCATAGATTACTGTGTCATCTGCATACATGTGTATAGTTGAGGATTTGCAGACATTAGGCAGATCATTTATAAACAATGTGAATAGCAGGGGGCCGAGAATGGAACCTTGGGGAACACCACACGTGACTGGGAGAGGGAGGGAGTCGCTGTCAGAAATGGAGACATATTGTGATCGATCCGATACATATGATACACTGTACATCAGGTGTTTGGGGGTGTGTCCTTTCGTATGGTTACTTATACCTGAACCAAGATGCTCCCAAACTATCTTTGAGAAAGCGCCAGTCGGCGTGAAACGCATCAGATGACGTATCTCTACCCTTGTCTTCTGTGAGTTTGTGAGTCTGTTTCAACCCATTAATCAAATAAACGCCTTCAATTGTTTTATATACAAGGCTTGTGCATAGTGTATCCGCCTCTATTACTAAGGAGCACCAATTTACCTGTAAGGAGACTGTCTTTTTCCGATTTCTGTTGAACATATATAGTATATATATATATATATATAAATACGCAAAACATATTCTTCTATGTCAGGTTAGCGCAGCTGAGAAAACGTGATCGGTTTTGTGCGTGACTAAGGGTGTTTTTTCCACTTTTTGCACTCCATTGAATTCTATGGGGAAATAAATGATTGTGTTCACAATATTCGAAGGTTGGCTTTTTGCGCTCACCGGGTTAGCGATTGTGCAAAAACATTTTACTTTCAACTTGTAATACCTGTGCAAAAATGTTACTTATAGTGGAGTTAACGCTCGAGCAGGAGCTATAAATATCACTCCACTCGTAATCTAGCACATAGTCAACAGAGTTGAAATATATACTGCCGTTTCCTTAACCTCTTGCCTGCCAGAAATACATGCACAACGCACACTGATGTAAGGATCTTTGTCCACAAAAGTTACGATATGTTTTGCCAACTCCTTGACATAACACACCCCCTACTCTTAATACTTCTTTATGGCATGTGTAATGTGCTGTGTTATAGCTGTTATATTTATTTATAGACAACTAGTCCTAAAGCCCCTGTACACGGGACATTTTCTGCAGTGCAGCGGTCCCACTTGCTGCCGGCCACGCCCCGCCACACCCACTCCCGCTCAGCCAAGCCCAGTCCCGCTCGGACACCCCCCACCACATCTCTACTGTACATGAGAGCTTCGGACAAAGATACCTGGGGCCCGATCCGATATAAATCGTCGCCCGCAAAAGCCGGCAACGCCAATATTTGCGCGGGTCTGGTATCCTATATACGGCGTAACTTAGAAGTTACGCGCGTATATTTCTGACTTCGCCCGTCGTTTTTTGGCCCATAGACTGACATACAAAACATGCGCAGTTTGGTATCCAATATACGGCGTAAGTACTTACGCGCGCAGATTTCAGAAAATCTACTCCATTCTCATCTTGCCACAAATTTCAGCCGCAAGAACCCTTGCACTGACTTGGAAACCAACGTAACTCTCTGAAGGCCTAACAAGTGCATGCTTAACAACATACATATCAGCAGCTTGATCACAAATAGTTAACCTCTTCAAAGCATTTATTATTCCTGCCCCTGCAAGTGTGTCAAACCAATCACAAAGGGGGTCATCATGGGGCACAAGGGGACATCATGGGGCACAAGGGGTGCATCATGGGGCACAAGGGGTGCATCATGGGGCACAAGGGGTGCATCATGGGGCACAAGGGGACATCATGGGGCACAAGGGGTGCATCATGGGGCACAAGGGGTGCTGGAAGCCCTACAATCCCCTGTTGTTATGTCTACACATGCTGATTCTATAGTTGCTGCTGAGGTCCATGGTGATGGTGCTGCCCCTGCTGCAGCTGGTCATCAAATTACATACTGTGGAGTTCCACTGCATGTAAGTGAAACTACTACATCCCACCCCCATTCCCTTAACCACCCTAATTACTGAAAATATATCATTAGTTCAATTGGTCACTATGATTTATTGACTATCATTTCGAGGAATGAAAATGGATGTTTATACCTTATGTTCATACCTTCTGTAAATACATTATTATTTAGATATATATATACCCATGTGCAGGGATAGGCAAGGTGTCTTTCACTAAAAGTCTTTACCTTAGAAAATGTCCGCCACAGCCTTGGCTCATGCCTATCCCTGCACATGGGTCAATTTCTATTGGATGTGTGAAACCTTGATTTACATCTTAAAAGTGAATATCACTATATGTACCCTTGAATACACAACTATGTGATGTGGTTCAGAGAACATGAATATGTCATAAACATGATGATATTACCTTATCTGGGCCATTTCCACACAGGCCTTATTATATTTTTCAAAGATATTAGAGTACTAAAACACCCCTCACATGGATGTGGATGACAATTATATAGTAAATAACAGAGGGCAAGATTTAGGATGAAATATAACAATATTTTTTTTTTTAGGCTTCTTAGATGAGGGGGCTGAGGGGCCTGGAGTGGCTCTCCTGCCTCTCCTGGGTTGTGTGGATTCAGAGGATCCTGCAGGAGTGCTGGCCACAGATGAGAGGCTGGAGGCAATGTCCTGCTGGTGTGTGAAATGCTCCACCAACACACCCAACACTTGGTTTTGTTCCCTCCATCTGTTGTCACTCTGAATCTGCATGTCCGAAATAACTCTCAGCATCTGAGATTGGTTCTGGACAATACCACTTAAAGATGCTTCCATGTCCCGTTGCAGCTCAATGGAACGCTGTAGTAAAGTCTGTTGGCTCCTGTAAAACCTGCATTGGTCTCTCTGCATTCTCTCGCAGGTTGATGTGAGCCTCTCGCAGGTTGATGTTTGCCTCCTCTGTAGGGCAATGTATTCGTCGCCCATGGCGGAAGTGAGAGGATCTATAGGCTCTTCTACAGCAGGGACTCTAGGCACAGGTTCACCTCTATCTGCTCTTTCAACTTCAATATCCTCTGCTGCTGGTGCTGTCGGAGGGATCACAGCTGCTGGTGCTGCCGGAGGGATCACAGCTGCTGGTGCTGCCGGAGGGATCACAGCTGCTGGTGCTGCCGGAGGGATCAAAGCTGCTGGTGCTGCCGGAGGGATCACAGCTGCTGGTGCTGCCGGAGGGATCACATCTGCTGGTGCTGCCGGAGGGATCACAGCTGCTGGTGCTGCCGGAGGGATCACAGCTGCTGGTGCTGCCGGAGGGATCACAGCTGCTGGTGCTGCCAGAGGGATCACAGCTGCTGGTGCTGCCGGAGGGATCACATCTGCTGGTGCTGCCGGAGGGATCACAGCTGCTGGTGCTGCCGGAGGGATCACAGCTGCTGGTGCTGCCGGAGGGATCACAGCTGCTGGTGCTGCCAGAGGGATCACATCTGCTGGTGCTGCCAGAGGGATCACATCTGCTGGTGCTGCCGGAGGGATCACAGCTGCTGGTGCTGCCAGAGGGATCACAGCTGCTGGTGCTGCCAGAGGGATCACAGCTGCTGGTGCTGCCAGAGGGATCACAGCTGCTGGTGCTGCCAGAGGGATCACAGCTGCTGGTTCTGCCGGAGGGATCACAGCTGCTGGTGCTGCCAGAGGGATCACAGCTGCTGGTGCTGCCGGAGGGATCACATCTGCTGGTGCTGCCAGAGGGATCACAGCTGCTGGTGCTGCCGGAGGGATCACAGCTGCTGGTGCTGCCAGAGGGATCACAGCTGCTGGTGCTGCCAGAGGGATCACAGCTGCTGGTGCTGCCTGAGGGATGATGACAGCTCAATGCTCCTCCTCAGATGCTGGAGCTCTTCCAAGCGAAGCAGATGGTGGAGATCTCTGGATGGACTGGTAGTCCTATTGCCGGCTGGTGTGCACCCACTCAACCTGGTGGTATAATCCCTGACTGGCCTGATATTGGTGGGGGGGGGGGGGTAAAGGCATCTACCCTTCAGGGCTGACTTGGCTCCCCCTCCAAGCCAAAGGAATAGTCCTCTGGCCAGGGCTCCTGCCAGGTATCCTCTTGCAATGCTGGTGGCATGAGATCTGGATTGTCAATAGAGGCAGTTCATCCCAGCTCATGCCTGGGAGCATACTCTTGTTGGACTCTCTGGACCGGTGGTCGAGGTGGAGAAATTCTTTGTGGCGGTGGTGGAGGTGGATGCATGGGCGTTTGCACCCTGGTGACTGGAGGTTCTGTGGAGGAGTCAAATGATGAGAGGGATTAGTACAGTCAGATATATAACCATGTGGGCATACAATGTACATGCTAGGGCCTATACACATTCTCATGTCAAACTCTATAACATGCATGTGCACATTGAGATTTGTGATATGAGGGTTTTTAATATGCAAAGTATACATGTATGTGTTTCATACAATAGTTCTGTGTACATGTCAGTGATGGTGAAAATGTGTTCTTTAAGTGACACTATGGTTGTGATAACTATATTGTCCATTTACTGAAAACTCTACATGTGGCTTGTGGCCTATGTTACTCTGAGACATGTTAGTATTTCACTATTCCACCTCATATCATGAATTTCAATGTGTTAAGTAGCATTAAATGGACATTAAACCCATTTTTATTCTTTCATGATTCAGCTAGAGCATGCAGTTTTAAACAATTTTGTAATTTACTTCCATTACCGAATTTGCTTCATTCTCTTGATAGCTGAAAAGCTTATCTAGATAGGCTCAGAATCTGCTGATTGGTGGCTGCACATCAATGCCTCGTGTGATTGCCTCACCTATGTGCATTGATATTTAAAAAACAAAGAATAACAAAATAATGAAGGAAATTACATAATAGAAGTAAATTGGGATGTTGTTTAAAACTGTATTCTCTATCTGAATAATGAAATAAAAAGATTTGGTTTAATGTCCCTTTAATGTGAAATCTAATTGTAGATGTTTTTGTTAGTAGGCCAAATACCATGCTCCTCATTGTGTACATGGATGTGTGACATTATAAGATGTTATATCTCAAATACATATAATACTGGTGTGTGGGATGTTACTCACCAGCATGCTGCGCTGATGTTGCAATCCCTGAGTCACGAGCCCCTGGAAGTCCACAGACTGCTGTGACGCTCAGGGACCTACAAATCAGCTCCTGCCACTCGTTATATTCTGCCTCCTGGTGAGGCCCACCTCCTGTTGCCCTCTGGGACATTGCTTCTTGGCCCATCTTCTCCTTGACTCTCCTCTTACAATCATTCCACCGTTTCTTTAGGCCATCCACAGTCCTCCTCTGCTGGGACACACCATTAACTGCCTCCTCCACCTTCAGCCAGGCATCTTTACGCCTACGGGCAACTCCTTTGCCCTTCTCTTGGCCAAAGAGGGCGGTATGGTTCTCCAGGACGGACTGGACTAGAGCGAGGTTTTCAGCAAAGGTGAAGTTGGGGCACCTCATACGCTCCTCATCCTGGGCCGCCTGGCTCCCTCCCTGGGATGTCCCTGGTGTGGGTTCCTCCATATCCTCTCCCTCCTCCCCTTCTATCCCCATGTGCACCCTCTATCCCTCTTCTACTGAGTGTGTCTGGCCTTGGGGCAACCCCACTCCCATCCTCCCTTCTAAGCCTCCCTCTCCCCACCCCACTGACTCCCTGACGGGGACCCTGCTACTCTTCCTGACCATAATCTTCTCCCTGCAACTCCCCTTCCCTCCTCCCCCCACCCTAGCTCTCCCTGACATCCTCACACTACACACACTCACACACTCACACTCACTCCCACTTCAATCACACACAATCACAACCAAACACTCAGCCTTTCACACTGTAAAAGATAAATAAAATGTGTAAGGTGTTAGAAAAAAAAAGTGTTGTGTATTTTGTATATGTGTGTATGCAAAATGTGTGCAATATGTAAAAAAGTGACAGTAATGTACAAGCTTAACAAATCCACCAAATCCGACCTAACTAAATCTATGCAATGCGCCTCTCTCTCTACTCTAACCACTTTCTCCTACTCACTGTAGTGTACGGTAGCTCCAAGAACCAACCAAACACACTAAAGAAAATGGCGGCTGCGCAGGGGTTTAAGTATGATTTTTTAATGTCGTAATTACGTGGCACATCTTTTAGAACTGGCTGTTAGTTGCGACGATTCGTTGCCTAATTTGCATAAAACTACACTTTATTGAGAGTTTACGTGAACAAAATACTGGCGTAAGTATTTGCGATGACTAAAATGTGTATTTGCGCACATTTTAGCTGATCGCCGCTTTTTCCTACTTACGCCAGCTTAGCATCTGATGGCGCAGTATATTGGATAGGTCGAGTTGCGAGGTGAAATTACGGGCGGCGCGGGTTCCCTCGCTTGCGCCGAAAACTATGCCGTATATCGGATCGCGCCCCTGGCCTTTTATTATATAGGATGTAGATTCCCATTATTACACAAACACCTTGTACTTTAGCCATTCATATGAGATATACAGTAGCATTTTATATTAGTCACAATATTATTCATTAGTTAATAGAAATGTATTAACCGTTTAAAGCAAGCCAAGCAAGCCATCAGCATAACAAAAAAATATTATTTTCCTTTTTTTTTTTTTAATTAAAGGCCAGGTCTGTCAAAAACAAAAGTCAGATTTCCATGCTTATTGGTTGACGCCGGAATCAATCAGATGACAAAGACATTGCTAAATCGTATTATTGTAAAAAAAGGCTTTAACACCTAGAAAGTAATAGATCAAAACAAATTAAAAGGGATATGAAACCCAAAATTGTTTCTTTCATGATTAAGATTGAGCAGAATATTTAAACAACGTCCTGTTATCAATGTTTCTTTGTTTTCTTGGTATCTTTTGTTGAAAAACAGGGACATATACCCAGAACCAGCCCACGTTATGCATGTGCAAGAGCACTAAATGGCAGTACTATTTCCTGCCATATAGTGCTCCAGATGCCCACCTAGGTATCTCTTCAAAAAATGATATCATAGGAACAAAGCACATTCATTAATAGAAGTAAATTGGAACATTTTTGCACAGTTGTATGTTCTGTCTGAGTCCCAAAAGAAAATGAAAGTGAAGGGCCTGACCTCTACAGGCAGAACTGTGTATGTAGGGTTAGTGAAACATTGTTGCAGTTTTGGGGGTGGGAGCAGGAATGACCTATTTAAGCTGGGGTAGCCATTTTCTCTCCCTCTTTCCTTAGTTGACTGTTATGGCAATTTTCCCTCCCTCACTCCCCTTGATTTGTTCTATTTGTTGCAGGTATCCTCTTTCCGCAGGAGGACGGGGCCTGAATTTTTGGTGCAGAGTCGTGAGAGGGCTGTGGGTCGAGCAAATGGGTGTGGTGATATCCCTGGGTCGTGACCTAGGAGTGCCACACCCCACGGGCCTACTGACCTTCGGGCCCCTAGGGTGTCTGTAGCCGTTCCACAGGGGCGGAGTCTCTGAGGGCTCCACCCTAGAATCTACCCGTTGGCCCCGCCCTCTCCACATTTGGGGTTCTGTCATAGGGACTCCTTTGGCCGCCACCGTTTGAAGATGACTACAAGATAAGTCTAGTCATAGGTAAATTGTTTATTAAATAAACGTGACCATGTTGGTCTTAACCTCCAGTTCTAGTGTGGTCTCTTTTTATTATGTGTGGGTAAGGTATGACTGTTTAGGGGTTTTAGCCCTTATGTTTGGTGCTTCATATCCCTTTAAGTAAAATTTCATCTTGCCTGTGGTCATTAATTTGTGTATTGTTAAAGGGCCGACCTGTTTCAGACAAATGCAAATTGTACAGTAAAATGAGTGACAAATGCACAATAATAAATATTAAACACCCTCAAAATGTTCACCCCATTGCAGTCACATTTACTAGTATCTCAGAGAACTTATTACCTTTCAATGCACTGGTGTGATGATCCTTGAGTGTACTTCTAATTTGTTATAAAATGATTCATTTCAATTAGTGCAGGTGGTTGTGTATTAGTAATGTAGATCCAGATCCAGCTGGTGGAATAGATATACTGTATATGTATATATATATATAATTTGCTGCAGAGCTCCACTTCACCTGCATTATTTTGTCCTGCACAATGCCATGGGCATTTATTAAGACAAACATAACAACATCAGGTTAAAGGAACCTTCTCCTTCCAATCTATTAAAAGAACTCATTTGGAAAAGCCCTCAGAGTCAGGTAAGAACTGACATATATGGAAAAGTACATTGTATATCTGCTCTGCAGCCTTTCTGAGCATCCAGCAGCACAGGAAGCCGGGCTGCATTAAAATACCGGACACCAGACCTCCAACTGTCCCTATTTGAGAGGGACAGTCTCTGATTCTGAGCTCTGTCCCTCTGAGACAGCCATATGTCCCTCTCTGCAGAATTTCTTTTAGCCCCGCCCAAAAAACAAACAGAAACACCCAAAAAAACTGCTCTGGCACACCCACAGACCACTCAGAAACACCCACAACTCCACCCCTCCCAACATGGCTCCACCCAAAAGATGGTGTGAGCCTGCTATTTACTCCTGTGTCCTTCATACACAGCTGCAAATGTTGGGAGGCATGGAAGTAATAGGTGACTGGGGACAGGTGGGGTCAGTGCATTTGTATGTAGCACTGCAGAAGGTTCCTGTATTTTACTGGACAGTCCAGTCATTTAGCCACCTGTAAAATGAGTGTAAAAACACAGGACACTAAAATGATTGAGTCTGATCTGAGGTACAATATCAGCATATTACTGACTAGGGTTACAGGTCATACCATCAAATTGTGTGAGTATACAGCTGATAAGAGACAACTATAATGATATGGGCATATTACTGACTAGGGTTACAGGCCGTACCATCAAATTGTGTGAGTATACAGCTGATAAGAGACAACTGTAATGATATGGGCATATTACTGACTAGGGTTACAGACCGTACCATCTAATTGTTTGAGTATACAGCTGATAAGAAGCAACTGTAATGATATGGGCATATTACTGACTAGGGTTACAGGCCGTACCATCTAATTGTGTGAGTATACAGCTGTTAAGAGACAACTGTAATGATATGGGCATATTACTGACTAGGGTTGCAGACCGTACCATCTAATTGTGTGAGTATACAGCTGATAAGAGACAACTGTAATGATATGGGCATATTACTGACTAGGGTTACAGGTCATACCATCAAATTGTGTGAGTATACAGCTGATAAGAGACAACTGTAATGATATGGGCATATTACTGACTAGGGTTACAGACCGTACCATCTAATTGTTTGAGTATACAGCTGATAAGAAGCAACTGTAATGATATGGGCATATTACTGACTAGGGTTACAGGCCGTACCATCTAATTGTGTGAGTATACAGCTGTTAAGAGACAACTGTAATGATATGGGCATATTACTGACTAGGGTTGCAGACCGTACCATCTAATTGTGTGAGTATACAGCTGATAAGAGACAACTGTAATGATATGGGCATATTACTGACTAGGGTTACAGGTCATACCATCAAATTGTGTGAGTATACAGCTGATAAGAGACAACTGTAATGATATGGGCATATTACTGACTAGGGTTACAGACCGTACCATCTAATTGTTTGAGTATACAGCTGATAAGAAGCAACTGTAATGATATGGGCATATTACTGACTAGGGTTACAGGCCGTACCATCTAATTGTGTGAGTATACAGCTGTTAAGAGACAACTGTAATGATATGGGCATATTACTGACTAGGGTTACAGGCTGTACCATCAAATTGTGTGAGTATACAGCTGATAAGAGACAACTGTAATGATATGGGCATATTACTGACTAGGGTTACAGGCCGTACCATCAAATTGTGTGAGTATACAGCTGATAAGAGACAACTGTAATGATATGGGCATATTACTGACTAGGGTTACAGGTCATACCATCAAATTGTGTGAGTATACAGCTGATAAGAGACAACTGTAATGATATGGGCATATTACTGACTAGGGTTACAGACCGTACCATCTAATTGTTTGAGTATACAGCTGATAAGAAGCAACTGTAATGATATGGGCATATTACTGACTAGGGTTACAGACCGTACCATCTAATTGTGTGAGTATACAGCTGATAAGAGACAACTATAATGATATGGGCTTATTACTGACTAGGGTTACAGACCATACCATCTAATTGTGTGAGTATACAGCTGATAAGAGACAACTGTAATGATATGGGCATATTACTGACTAGGGTTACAGGCTGTACCATCTAATTGTGTGAGTATAAAGCTTATAAGAGACAACTGTAATGATATGGGCATAGTACTGACTAGGGTTACAGGCTGTACCATCTAATTGTGTGAGTATAAAGCTGATAAGAGACAACTGTAATGATATGGGCATATTAGTGACTAGGGTTACAGACCATACCATCTAATTGTGTGAGTATACAGCTGATAAGAGACAACTGTAATGATATGGGCATATTACTGACTAGGGTTACAGACCGTACCATCTAATTGTGTGAGTATACAGCTGATAAGAGACAACTGTAATGATATGGGTATATTACTGACTAGGGTTACAGGCTGTACCATCTAATTGTGTGAGTATACAGCTGATAAGAGACAACTGTAATGATATGGGCATATTCCTGACTAGGGTTACAGGTCATACCATCAAATTGTGTGAGTATACAGCTGATAAGAGACAACTGTAATGATATGGGCTTATTACTGACTAGGGTTACAGACCATACCATCTAATTGTGTGAGTATACAGCTGATAAGACAACTGTAATGATATGGGCATATTACTGACTAGGGTTACAGGCCGTACCATCTAATTGTGTGAGTATACAGCTGATAAGAGACAACTGTAATGATATGGGCATAGTACTGACTAGGGTTACAGGCTGTACCATCTAATTGTGTGAGTATAAAGCTGATAAGAGACATCTGTAATGATATGGGCTTATTAATGACTAGGGTTACAGGCCGTACCATCAAATTGTGTGAGTATACAGCTAAGAGACAACTGTAATGATATGGGCATATTACTGACTAGGGTTACAGGCCGTACCATCTAATTGTGTGAGTATACAGCTGATAAGAGACAACTGTAATGATATGGGCATATTACTGACTAGGGTTACAGGCCGTACCATCTAATTGTGTGAGTATACAGCTGATAAGACAACTATAATGATATGGGCATATTACTGACTAGGGTTACAGGCCATACCATCTAATTGTGTGAGTATGTAGCTGATAAGAGACAACTGTAATGATATGGGCATATTACTGACTAGGGTTACAGGCTGTACCATCTAATTGTGTGAGTATAAAGCTTATAAGAGACAACTGTAATGATATGGGCATAGTACTGACTAGGGTTACAGGCTGTACCATCTAATTGTGTGAGTATAAAGCTGATAAGAGACAACTGTAATGATATGGGCATATTAGTGACTAGGGTTACAGACCATACCATCTAATTGTGTGAGTATACAGCTGATAAGAGACAACTGTAATGATATGGGCATATTACTGACTAGGGTTACAGGCCATACCATCTAATTGTGTGAGTATACAGCTGATAAGAGACAACTGTAATGATATGGGCTTATTACTGACTAGGGTTACAGATCATACCATCTAATTGTGTGAGTATACAGCTGATAAGACAACTGTAATGATATGGGCATATTACTGACTAGGGTTACAGGCCGTACCATCTAATTGTGTGAGTATACAGCTGATAAGAGACAACTGTAATGATATGGGCATAGTACTGACTAGGGTTACAGGCTGTACCATCTAATTGTGTGAGTATAAAGCTGATAAGAGACAACTGTAATGATATGGGCATATTACTGACTAGGGTTAAAGGCCATACCATCTAATTGTGTGAGTATGTAGCTGATAAGAGACATCTGTAATGATATGGGCTTATTAATGACTAGGGTTACAGGCCGTACCATCAAATTGTGTGAGTATACAGCTAAGAGACAACTGTAATGATATGGGCATATTACTGACTAGGGTTACAGGCCGTACCATCTAATTGTGTGAGTATACAGCTGATAAGAGACAACTGTAATGATATGGGCATATTACTGACTAGGGTTACAGGCCATACCATCTAATTGTGTGAGTATGTAGCTGATAAGAGACAACTGTAATGATATGGGCATATTACTGACTAGGGTTACAGACCATACCATCTAATTGTGTGAGTATACAGCTGATAAGAGACAACTGTAATGATATGGGCATATTACTGACTAGGGTTACAGACCATACCATCTAATTATGTGAGTATACAGCTGATAAGAGACATCTGTAATGATATGGGCATATTACTGACTAGGGTTACAGACCATACCATCTAATTGTGTGAGTATACAGCTGATAAGAGACATCTGTAATGATATGGGCATATTACTGACTAGGGTTACAGACCATACCATCTAATTGTGTGAGTATACAGCTGATAAGAGACAACTGTAATGATATGGGCATATTACTGACTAGGGTTACAGACCATACCATCTAATTGTGTGAGTATACAGCTGATAAGAGACAACTGTAATGATATGGGCATATTACTGACTAGGGTTACAGACCATACCATCTAATTATGTGAGTATACAGCTGATAAGAAGCAACTGTAATGATATGGGCATATTACTGACTAGGGTTACAGACCGTACCATCTAATTGTGTGAGTATACAGCTGATAAGAGACAACTGTAATGATATGGGCATATTACTGACTAGGGTTACAGGCTGTACCATCTAATTGTGTGAGTATACAGCTGATAAGAGACAACTGTAATGATATGGGCATATTACTGACTAGGGTTACAGGCCATACCATCTAATTGTGTGAGTATACAGCTGATAAGAGACAACTGTAATGATATGGCCATATTACTGACTAGGGTTACAGACCGTACCATCTAATTGTGTGAGTATACAGCTGATAAGAGACAACTGTAATGATATGGGCATATTACTGACTAGGGTTACAGGCCGTACCATTTAAATGTGTGAGTATACAGCTGATAAGAGACTAGGGTTACAGGCCGTACCATTTAATTGTGTGAGAATGTAGCTGATAAGAGACTACTGTAATGATATGGGCATATTCCTGACTAGGGTTACAGGCCGCACCATCTAATTGTGTGAGTATACAGCTGATAAGAGACAACTGTAATGATATGGGTATATTACTGACTAGGGTTACAGGCTGTACCATCTAATTGTGTGAGTATACAGCTGATAAGAGACAACTGTAATGATATGGGCATATTACTGACTAGGGTTACAGGCTGTACCATCTAATTGTGTGAGTATACAGCTGATAAGAGACAACTGTAATGATATGGGCATATTACTGACTAGGGTTACAGGCCGTACCATCTAATTGTGTGAGTATGTAGCTGATAAGAGACAACTGTAACGATATGGGCATATTACTGACTAGGGTTACAGACCGTAATATCTAATTGTGTGAGTATTCAACTGATCAGAGACAACTGTAATGACATGGGTATATACCTGACTTTGGTTACAGACCGTACCATCTAATTCTGAGAGTATACAGCTGATAAGAGACAACTGTAATGATATGGGCATATTACTGACTAGGGTTACAGGCCGTACCATCTAATTGTGTGAGTATACAGCTGATAAGACATCTGTAATGATATGGGCATATTACTGACTAGGGTTACAGGCCGTACCATCTAATTGTGTGAGTATGCAGCTGATAAGAGACAACTGTAATGACATGGGTATATACCTGACTTTGGTTACAGACCGTACCATCTAATTGTGTGAGTATACAGCTGATAAGACATCTGTAATGATATGGGCATATTACTGACTAGGGTTACAGGCCGTACCATCTAATTGTGTGAGTATGCAGCTGATAAGAGACAACTGTAATGATATGGGCATATTACTGACTAGGATTACAGACAATACCATCTAATTGTGTGAGTATGCAGCTGATAAGAGACAACTGTAACGATATGGGCATATTACTGACTAGGGTTACAGGCCGTACCATCTAATTGTGTGAGTATACAGCTGATAAGAGACAACTATAATGATATGGGCATATTACTGACTAGGGTTACAGGCCGCACCATCTAATTGTGTGAGTATGCAGCTGATAAGAGACAACTGTAATGATATGGGCATATTACTGACTAGGGTTACAGGCCGTACCATCTAATTGTGTGAGTATACAGCTGATAAGAGACAACTGTAATGATATAGGCATATTACTGACTAGGGTTACAGGCCGCACCATCTAATTGTGTGAGTATACAGCTGATAAGAGACAACTGTAATGATATGGGCATATTACTGACTAGGGTTACAGACCGTACCATCTAATTGTGTGAGTATACAGCTGATAAGACAACTGTAATGATATGGGCATATTAGTGACTAGGGTTACAGGCCGTACCATCTAATTGTGTGAGTATACAGCTGTTAAGAGACAACTGTAATGATATGGGCATATTACTGACTAGGGTTACAGGCTGTACCATCTAATTGTGTGAGTATACAGCTGTTAAGAGACAACTGTAATGATATGGGCATATTACTGACTAGGGTTACAGGCTGTACCATCTAATTGTGTGAGTATACAGCTGTTAAGAGACAACTGTAATGATATGGGCATATTACTGACTAGGGTTACAGGCTGTACCATCTAATTGTGTGAGTATACAGCTGATAAGAGACAACTGTAATGATATGGCCATATTACTGACTAGGGTTACAGACCATACCATCTAATTGTGTGAGTATACAGCTGATAAGAGACAACTGTAATGATATGGGCATATTACTGACTAGGGTTACAGACCGTACCATCTAATTGTGTGAGTATACAGCTGTTAAGAGACAACTGTAATGATATGGGCATATTACTGACTAGGGTTACAGACCGTACCATCTAATTGTGTGAGTATTCAGCTGATAAGAGACAACTGTAATGATATGGGCATATTACTGACTAGGGTTACAGGCCGTACCATCTAATTGTGTGAGTATACAGCTAAGAGACAACTGTAATGATATGGGCATATTACTGACTAGGGTTACAGGCTGTACCATCTAATTGTGTGAGTATACAGCTGATAAGAGACAACTGTAATGATATGGGCATATTACTGACTAGGGTTACAGGCCGTACCATCTAATTGTGTGAGTATACAGCTGTTAAGAGACAACTGTAATGATATGGGCATATTACTGACTAGGGTTACAGGCCGTACCATCTAATTGTGTGAGTATGCAGCTGATAAGAGACAACTGTAACGATATGGGCATATTACTGACTAGGGTTACAGGCCGTACCATCTAATTGTGTGAGTAAAAAAGTTGATAAGAGACAACTGTAACGATATGGGCATATTACTGACTAGGGTTACAGGCCGTACCATCTAATTGTGTGAGTATACAGCTAATAAGAGACAAATGTAATGATATGGGCATATTACTGACTAGGGTTACAGGCCGTACCATCTAATTGTGTGAGTATACAGCTGATAAGAGACAACTTTAATGATATGGGCATAATAATGACTAGGGTTACAGGCCGTACCATCTAATTGTGTGAGTATACAGCTGATAAGAGACAACTGTAATGATATGGGCATATTACTGACTAGGGTTACAGGCCGTACCATCTAATTGTGTGAGTATACAGCTGATAAGAGACAACTGTAATGATATAGGCATATTACTGACTAGGGTTACAGGCCGCACCATCTAATTGTGTGAGTATACAGCTGATAAGAGACAACTGTAATGATATGGGCATATTACTGACTACGGTTACAGACCGTACCATCTAATTGTGTGAGTATACAGCTGATAAGACAACTGTAATGATATGGGCATATTAGTGACTAGGGTTACAGGCCGTACCATCTAATTGTGTGAGTATACAGCTGTTAAGAGATAACTGTAATGATATGGGCATATTACTGACTAGGGTTACAGGCCGTACCATCTAATTGTGTGAGTATACAGCTGATAAGAGACAACTGTAATGATATGGGCATATTACTGACTAGGGTTGCAGACCATACCATCTAATTGTGTGAGTATACAGCTGATAAGAGACAACTGTAATGATATGGGCATATTACTGACTAGGGTTACAGGCCGTACCATCTAATTGTGTGAGTATACAGCTGTTAAGAGACAACTGTAATGATATGGGCATATTACTGACTAGGGTTACAGACCGTACCATCTAATTGTGTCAGTATACAGCTGATAAGAGACAACTGTAATGATATGGGCATATTACTGACTAGGGTTGCAGACCATACCATCTAATTGTGTGAGTATACAGCTGATAAGAGACAACTGTAATGATATGGGCATATTACTGACTAGGGTTACAGGCCATACCATCTAATTGTGTGAGTATACAGCTGATAAGAGACAACTGTAATGATATGGGCATATTACTGACTAGGGTTACAGGCCATACAATCTTATTGTGTATGTAGCTGATAAGAGACAACTTTAATGATATGGGCATATTACTGACTAGGGTTACAGGCCGTACCATCTAATTGTGTGAGTATACAGCTAAGAGACAACTGTAATGATATGGGCATATTACTGATTAGGGTTACAGGCCGTACCATCTAATTGTGTGAGTATACAGCTAAGAGACAACTGTAATGATATGGGCATATTACTGACTAGGGTTACAGGCTGTACCATCTAATTGTGTGAGTATACAGCTGTTAAGAGACAACTGTAATGATATGGGCATATTACTGACTAGGGTTACAGGCCGTACCATCTAATTGTGTGAGTATACAGCTAAGAGACAACTGTAATGATATGGGCATATTACAGTCTAGGGTTAGAGGCCGTACCATCTAATTGTGTGAGTATACAGCTAAGAGACAACTGTAATGATATGGGCATATTACAGTCTAGGGTTACAGACCGTACCATCTAATTGTGTGAGTATACAGCTAAGAGACAACTGTAATGATATGGGCATATTACTGACTAGGGTTACAGACCATACCATCTAATTGTGTGAGTATACAGCTAAGAGACAACTGTAATGATATGGGCAAATTACAGTCTAGGGTTACAGACCGTACCATCTAATTCTGTGAGTATACAGCTGTTAAGAGACAACTGTAATGATATGGGCATATTACTGACTAGGGTTACAGGCCGTACCATCTAATTGTGTGAGTATACAGCTGTTAAGAGACAACTGTAATGATATGGGCATATTACTGACTAGGGTTACAGACCGTACCATCTAATTGTGTGAGTATACAGCTGTTAAGAGACAACTGTAATGATATGGGCATATTACTGACTAGGGTTACAGACCATACCATCTAATTGTGTGAGTATACAGCTGTTAAGAGACAACTGTAATGATATGGGCATATTACTGACTAGGGTTACAGACCATACCATCTAATTGTGTGAGTATACAGCTGATAAGAGACAACTGTAATGATATGGGCATATTACTGACTAGGGTTACAGACCGTACCATCTAATTGTGTGAGTATACAGCTGTTAAGAGACAACTGTAATGATATGGGCATATTACTGACTAGGGTTACAGGCCGTACCATCTAATTGTGTGAGTATACAGCTGTTAAGAGACAACTGTAATGATATGGGCATATTACTGACTAGGGTTACAGGCCATACCATCTAATTGTGTGAGTATACAGCTGATAAGAGACAACTGTAATGATATGGGCATATTACTGACTAGGGTTACAGGCCATACAATCTTATTGTGTATGTAGCTGATAAGAGACAACTTTAATGATATGGGCATATTACTGACTAGGGTTACAGGCCGTACCATCTAATTGTGTGAGTATACAGCTAAGAGACAACTGTAATGATATGGGCATATTACTGATTAGGGTTACAGGCCGTACCATCTAATTGTGTGAGTATACAGCTAAGAGACAACTGTAATGATATGGGCATATTACTGACTAGGGTTACAGGCCGTACCATCTAATTGTGTGAGTATACAGCTAAGAGACAACTGTAATGATATGGGCATATTACAGTCTAGGGTTAGAGGCCGTACCATCTAATTGTGTGAGTATACAGCTAAGAGACAACTGTAATGATATGGGCATATTACAGTCTAGGGTTACAGACCGTACCATCTAATTGTGTGAGTATACAGCTAAGAGACAACTGTAATGATATGGGCATATTACTGACTAGGGTTACAGACCATACCATCTAATTGTGTGAGTATACAGCTAAGAGACAACTGTAATGATATGGGCAAATTACAGTCTAGGGTTACAGACCGTACCATCTAATTCTGTGAGTATACAGCTGTTAAGAGACAACTGTAATGATATGGGCATATTACTGACTAGGGTTACAGGCCGTACCATCTAATTGTGTGAGTATACAGCTGTTAAGAGACAACTGTAATGATATGGGCATATTACTGACTAGGGTTACAGACCGTACCATCTAATTGTGTGAGTATACAGCTGTTAAGAGACAACTGTAATGATATGGGCATATTACTGACTAGGGTTACAGACCATACCATCTAATTGTGTGAGTATACAGCTGTTAAGAGACAACTGTAATGATATGGGCATATTACTGACTAGGGTTACAGACCATACCATCTAATTGTGTGAGTATACAGCTGATAAGAGACAACTGTAATGATATGGGCATATTACTGACTAGGGTTACAGACCGTACCATCTAATTGTGTGAGTATACAGCTGTTAAGAGACAACTGTAATGATATGGGCATATTACTGACTAGGGTTACAGGCCGTACCATCTAATTGTGTGAGTATACAGCTGTTAAGAGACAACTGTAATGATATGGGCATATTACTGACTAGGGTTACAGGCCATACCATCTAATTGTGTGAGTATACAGCTAATAGACAACTGTAATGATATGGGTATATTACTGACTAGGGTTACAGGCCGTACCATCTAATTGTGTGAGTATACAGCTGTTAAGAGACAACTGTAATGATATGGGCATATTACTGACTAGGGTTACAGGCCATACCATCTAATTGTGTGAGTATACAGCTAATAGACAACTGTAATGATATGGGCATATTACTGACTAGGGTTACAGGCTGTACCATCTAATTGTGTGAATATACAGCTGTTAAGAGACATCTGTAATGATATGGGCATATTACTGACTAGGGTTACAGGCCATACCATCTAATTGTGTGAGTATACAGCTGATAAAACAACTGTAATGATATGGGCATATTACTGACTAGGATTACAGGCTGTACCATCTAATTGTGTGAATATACAGCTGTTAAGAGACATCTGTAATGATATGGGCATATTACTGACTAGGGTTACAGGCCATACCAACTAATTGTGTGAGTATACAGCTGATAAAACAACTGTAATGATATGGGAAAATTACTGACTAGGGTTACAGGCCGTACCATCTAATTGTGTGAGTATACAGCTGATAAGAGACAACTTTAATGATATGGGCATATTACTGATTAGGGTTACAGGCCGTACCATCTAATTGTGTGAGTATACAGCTGATAAAACAACTGTAATGATATGGGAAAATTACTGACTAGGGTTACAGGCCGTACCATCTAATTGTGTGAGTATACAGCTGATAAGAGACAACTGTAATGATATGGGCATATTACTGACTAGGGTTACAGGCTGTACCATCTAATTGTGTGAGTATGTAGCTGATAAGAGACAACTGTAATGATATGGGCATATTACTGACTAGGGTTACAGGCCGTACCATCTAATTGTGTGAGTATACAGCTGATAAGACAACTGTAATGATATGGGCATATTACTGACTAGGGTTACAGGCTGTACCATCTAATTGTGTGAGTATACAGCTGTTAAGAGACAACTGTAATGATATGGGCATATTAGTGACTAGGGTTACAGGCCGTACCATCTAATTGTGTGAGTATACAGCTGTTAAGAGACAACTGTAATGATATGGGCATATTACTGACTAGGGTTACAGGCTGTACCATCTAATTGTGTGAGTATACAGCTGTTAAGAGACAACTGTAATGATATGGGCTTATTACTGACTAGGGTTACAGACCATACCATCTAATTGTGTGAGTATACAGCTGATAAGAGACAACTGTAATGATATGGGCATAGTACTGAGTAGGGTTACAGGCTGTACCATCTAATTGTGTGAGTATAAAGCTGATAAGAGACAACTGTAATGATATGGGTATATTACTGACTAGGGTTACAGGCTGTACCATCTAATTGTGTGAGTATACAGCTGATAAGAGACAACTGTAATGATATGGGCTTATTACTGACTAGGGTTACAGACCATACCATCTAATTGTGTGAGTATACAGCTGATAAGACAACTGTAATGATATGGGCATATTACTGACTAGGGTTACAGGCCGTACCATCTAATTGTGTGAGTATACAGCTGATAAGAGACAACTGTAATGATATGGGCATAGTACTGACTAGGGTTACAGGCTGTACCATCTAATTGTGTGAGTATAAAGCTGATAAGAGACAACTGTAATGATATGGGCATATTACTGACTAGGGTTAAAGGCCATACCATCTAATTGTGTGAGTATGTAGCTGATAAGAGACATCTGTAATGATATGGGCTTATTAATGACTAGGGTTACAGGCCGTACCATCAAATTGTGTGAGTATACAGCTAAGAGACAACTGTAATGATATGGGCATATTACTGACTAGGGTTACAGGCCGTACCATCTAATTGTGTGAGTATACAGCTGATAAGAGACAACTGTAATGATATGGGCATATTACTGACTAGGGTTACAGGCTGTACCATCTAATTGTGTGAGTATACAGCTGATAAGACAACTATAATGATATGGGCATATTACTGACTAGGGTTACAGGCCATACCATCTAATTGTGTGAGTATGTAGCTGATAAGAGACAACTGTAATGATATGGGCATATTACTGACTAGGGTTACAGACCATACCATCTAATTGTGTGAGTATACAGCTGATAAGAGACAACTGTAATGATATGGGCATATTACTGACTAGGGTTACAGACCATACCATCTAATTATGTGAGTATACAGCTGATAAGAGACATCTGTAATGATATGGGCATATTACTGACTAGGGTTACAGACCATACCATCTAATTGTGTGAGTATACAGCTGATAAGAGACAACTGTAATGATATGGGCATATTACTGACTAGGGTTACAGACCATACCATCTAATTGTGTGAGTATACAGCTGATAAGAGACAACTGTAATGATATGGGCATATTACTGACTAGGGTTACAGACCATACCATCTAATTATGTGAGTATACAGCTGATAAGAAGCAACTGTAATGATATGGGCATATTACTGACTAGGGTTACAGACCGTACCATCTAATTGTGTGAGTATACAGCTGATAAGAGACAACTGTAATGATATGGGCATATTACTGACTAGGGTTACAGGCTGTACCATCTAATTGTGTGAGTATACAGCTGATAAGAGACAACTGTAATGATATGGGCATATTACTGACTAGGGTTACAGGCCGTACCATTTAAATGTGTGAGTATACAGCTGATAAGAGACAACTGTAATGATATGGGCATATTACTGACTAGGGTTACAGGCCGTACCATTTAATTGTGTGAGAATGTAGCTGATAAGAGACTACTGTAATGATATGGGCATATTCCTGACTAGGGTTACAGGCCGCACCATCTAATTGTGTGAGTATACAGCTGATAAGAGACAACTGTAATGATATGGGTATATTACTGACTAGGGTTACAGGCTGTACCATCTAATTGTGTGAGTATACAGCTGATAAGAGACAACTGTAATGATATGGGCATATTACTGACTAGGGTTACAGGCCGTACCATCTAATTGTGTGAGTATGTAGCTGATAAGAGACAACTGTAACGATATGGGCATATTACTGACTAGGGTTACAGACCGTAATATCTAATTGTGTGAGTATTCAACTGATCAGAGACAACTGTAAAGAAAAGGCCCGTATGAGAGACATGGAAGGAGGGCACCTGTGACCCCACTTCACCCCTGCAAGTGGAACAGTCCAGCATGGGTTATCGATAAGAAGAAGCGGGATTCGGAAGTGAGGTCACAGGTGTCCTGACAGGAGCAATCGGTAGGAGGTGTGTGGTGCATCGGCTTACCTGAGGATGGAGTCATTATTGGAGCAGTTGCTGGCAGCGGCGAGACGGAATGGAGAAGACTGGGTCCGGCAGCAGTTGTCCACGGCTGGTGAGGCGGCCACGGCAGTTCCAACAGAAGGATCAGCGCACCGGAGCGGAGGACGGCCGGCCAGGAGGTCGAGGCCACCGGAACGGCTGAGTCCAGGAGTCACTACAAGGTCCGGTCGGGAGAGGAATCAGCCCGGAGGTCAGGAGGTGAGGCGAGCGAGAGCGGAGAGCAGCAGAGGTCGCAGGTCGGGAGCAGCAGCGGAGGTGAGGCCTGGAACGGTGCCGGTGAATGACGTCACGGAAGGGCGTCGAGGAGCGGAGCCGGGCGCCAGCAGAGGACGCGGGAGAACACCGAGGAACAGGAGGAGCGGCGGTGAGGCAGGAGTAGTCAGGGATGAACGCAGGGGCAATGAGGCTTTAAACGCCAGTGGTGAGGTGATTCCAGCACAGCAGGAGCAGCAGACGGAGCCACCGCTTGAGCTCAACGCCAGCGGAGACTTTGGGGTGGAGGATGAGGATCCTTTGGAAGGCACGTCAGCGGGACCAGTGACGGCAGGACAGGTAGGAGATCTGTCTGCCTTGGCGCAGATTATACAATTATTGTCTCCTCAACGGAGTGGAGGTTTACCCGGAGTGGGGGTTGACAGAGGAGGGTCTGCAGGGAGGGGAGAGTCATTGGGAAGAGATGTTATGGCTATGTCCCCCTTACAGGCAGTGGACGGAGGTAACAGAGCAGAGAGGAGGGACGCTCTCCCGGAGAGAACAGGGACTACAGGTGGACGCAGAAGATCTAGATCGCCACGGAGATCACGGGGAAGAGGTCCAACACCATCGCCTACGTGGGCACGACTGGACAGGAGTCGCGACCGGAGCAGATACGGCAGGGAGAGGTCACCTGTCAGGAGAGAGCCGGTAAGGAGGCGCCTGGACAATAGCCGAGGACGAGTCGAAGGTGGTAGAGATAGAGGTGGCAGAGAGGAGGCGAGGCCAGCACAAGCAGAAGGGCTGCAGACGGTGCGGCAGCCAGCAGGTGAGATGGCTGGTGGGGCACCTGGAGTGAGTGCGGTGGTGACTGGTGAGAGGGAAGCGATGGTGGCAGGGTTGAGGAACTTGTTAGCAACAATTGAGAGACCAGGGGCGGGGGCGTCGGTAGCAGCGGCATGGGCCTCGCCTGGGACGGGGGCGGCCGGTGTGGGGCCGCAAGGGATCACGGGAAGCGGATCGGGGGCCCCTCCAGCAAGCGGGGGCGAAGTGGTTCGAGTGCCAGAAGGGGCTCTTAGGAGACCGTGTCTTTGTTCAGTGGGCCCGCTTGGGATCCACTTGACTAGCGAACTACGGGAAAAAATCGCGAAACGTGAATTCATCGAGATCTTGTCGCTTTTGCCTTTAGAGAATGTCTTGGAGGTAAAAGAGGACGAGAAAGAGAAGGGGAAAAAAGAGGAGGAGGAGAGAAAGAAGCGTTGGCGTAAATTGCCAAAGACTTTTGGCAATTGGTCGCGGGCTTTTCGCATTCTGGCCAGTGTCATTTGTGAAAAGACGCCCGAACAAGGCTCCTCGCTGTTTTGTTATTACGAGGAAATCGGGGGTGCGTATGGGACATATGGGGGTATGGCGTGGTGGAGATATGATGAGGGGTTCCGGCAGCGGATGGCGGTGCGTCCTGAGATGAGATGGGACGACAGAGATATGGGGTTATGGCTCGAGATGATGACTCCCTTACGGGGGAGTCATTCCTTTCGGAACCCTGGCCAAGGGAACGGAAGCGGGGTTTCGGGGGGAACAAGTACGGCGATCCGTAAAGGGCTCTGTTTCCAGTTTAACGAAGGGCAGTGCAGATTTGGGGCATCATGCAAATACAAGCATGAGTGTTCGGGTTGCGGAGGGATCCATTCCTTTGCAAAATGCTTCCGGAAGGGTAAGCAGGGTAACAGGCCGGGGGACGTGGGTACATCGGGCGCGGACGCCGGTGAGGGTCGAAAGGATGGTTCCTTGGCTAAAGTTGTACGCCCATGAACGGGGGCATGCGGGGGATGCTGAACTGATTTTAACAGGGTTCAGTTCGGGATTCCAGATCCCGCACAAGGGTCATTGGGCAGGTAGGGTTGTGGGTAATTTGAAGTCGGCCAGGGAACACCCAGAAGTATTGAAGGAAAAGATTTTCAAAGAGGTAAGATTGGGTCGGATGGCGGGCCCATTTCGGGTCCCTCCATTACCGGACTTGAGGGTATCTCCGTTGGGAGTAGTCCCCAAAAAGGTCCCTGGGCAATACAGGATGATTCACCACTTGTCATACCCTAAGGGTATGTCCGTGAACGATGGCATCGATCCTGAGTTAGTCTCGGTTAAGTACGCATCGTTTGACAAGGCGGTGGAGCTGGTGAGAGCAGCGGGAAGGGGAGCGATGTTGGCAAAAGCGGACGTTGAGTCGGCGTTTCGGCTCCTTCCCGTGCACCCGACATGCCACCACTTATTGGGATGTGTGATCGATGGTGAATATTTTGTTGATTTATGCCTCCCGATGGGCTGTTCCATTTCATGTTCATATTTTGAGAGGTTCAGCTCCTTCGTGGAGTGGGTGGTCAAGAGAGTAGCGGGCGTTTCATCGATGGTACATTACTTAGACGATTTTTTGTTCGTCGGCCCAGCCAGCTCTGGAGTTTGTGACAGGCTGGTTCAAGTTTTTGACCGGGTGACCAGGGATTTTGGAATCCCCGTTGCGGCGGAAAAATCGGAAGGTCCGGTTACGCTGTTGAGTTTTTTGGGAATCCAATTGGATTCAGTCAGCATGGAGTGTAGGTTGCCGGAAGAAAAGGTGGTAGACCTCAGGTCGATTATTGGAAAAATGGGGGGGAGCAAGAAGGCCACCTTAAAGGAAATTCAATCCTTGCTAGGAAAATTAAATTTTGCATGCAGGGTCATCCCTATTGGCAGGGTGTTTTGTCGTCGTTTATCCTTGTTAACAGTGGGAGTCTCGAATCCTGGACACCACATCAGGTTGTCAAAGGAGGTCAAAGCGGATTTGGAGGTGTGGCAAATTTTTCTGCAAGAATTTAATGGGACGGTCATCATGCAAGAGAAGGGCTGGTCGGATGACCAGTTGTGCTTGTTCACTGATGCTGCAGGGGCGCACGGCTTTGGAGCGTACTTGGCGGGAAAATGGTGCGCAGGACAGTGGCCTAGCGAATGGGCCGAATGGGGTCTGACCAAGAACTTGACCTTCTTGGAGTTGTTTCCCCTGGTGGTGGCACTGCGTGTCTGGCCGGAGCACCTGAGCAATAAAAGGGTTTGTTTCCATTCAGACAACCAAGGAGTGGTATGGGCAATCAACCGCCTAACGGCAAACTCGCCGGCGGTGATACGATTGTTAAGGGTGTTTGTTTTGGAGTGTTTGAGGTGCAACATCTCTTTTCGAGCAGTGCATGTTCCGGGGCGGTTGAATGATATCGCTGATGCTTTGTCACGGTTTCAGTGGAACAGGTTTCGAGAGGTGGCCCCGGATGCGGATCAGGAAGGTGTCAGATGTCCCGAGGACCTGTGGCATCTGGGTTGTCAGGAATGTTGAGCTTGGTGGCTGGAGCACTGGCACCGAACACATGGAGGGCTTACGCTCGAGTGTGGAAGGTGTGGGAACAGAGGCTGTTGGAGGAGCAGGGTACGGCAGGGAGCGCTTTATCGGTGTGGTTAAACTGGATTGGTTCATGGAGGAGGGAAGGGCTGTCGCCCTCTGAGGTCCGAAAAAGAATGGCAGCAATGGCTTTTCTTTTTCAGCTGTTGGAAGAAGAGGACCTAACGAAGCTTTTTGTGGCCCGAATGGCGGTTCGGGGAATGTGCAGGGGGGGGTGGCGAGCGGACCGGCGTAGACCGGTTACGTTTGCGGTACTGCAAGGGGTAGTGGGGAGTTTACATAGGGTATGTTCATCAAGATATGAAGAGTTATTGTTTAAGACAGCGTTTGTGTTGGCGTTTTTTGGGGCATTCCGGGTGTCGGAGCTGGTGGGCAAGAATAGGCAGGATAGGAGCGGAATGGGTAAACAGGATTTGGTCATGAACGAAGGGATGGTTGAACTGTGGGTCAGGAGGTCTAAGACGGATCAGGAAGGCAGGGGCGCTACGGTGGTGTTAAGGGAAATTGGGGGCGAGTGTTGCCCAGTTGGGACGGTGAGGGAATATGTGAGGGTGGCCCGGCATACCGAAGGCCCGTTGCTTATTCATGAGGATGGATCGTCTTTGTCACGTTTCCAGTTTGTGGCGGTTCTGAGAAAGACATTGGGGTCAATGGGTTTGGATGCCTTAGAATTCGGTTCTCATTCGTTTCGGATTGGGGCGGCAACAGAGGCAGCAAACTTGGGTTTAGAGGCGACGGTTATTAGGAGGGTAGGAAGATGGAGATCAGAGAGATTCAAGGGGTATGTGAGGCCGGGTTTGGTGTTATAAAGGGGTCACATAACATGTTCCATTCATTTGACAGATGCTGAACGGTGCTGGATTGTTGGCCACTCTTATGTGTTCTGGGCCAGGAAGGCAGCAGCAGTGAAGCCAAATGGGACTCAGCTAGGTTTCAGAGAAGATCGTGTAATGATCAAATGGTTCGGGGTGAGGGGAATGAAATGGGAACAGATAGTGGCCACGATTGTGGAGTATGCAAGGCTTTTCTCCCCTCCGAATGTGTTACTTTTGCATGCGGGGGGAAACGATCTGGGATTCATGCCGCAAAAAGAGTTGATTGAGAACATTAAGAGGAGTATGGATAGACTAGTTCAATTATTTCCAGGGGTGGTTTTGGTGTGGTCGGAGATTGAGAGCAGGGTAACTTGGAGGGCGGCATGGGACACCAAAAAATTAGAGGCTTCCAGACGGAAGGTCAATAGGACAGTTACTGGTTATGTTAAAAAGTTGGGTGGGATTGGCCTGCGGCACGTGGAATTCGAGGGGGAGTCAGGCAAGTGCTTTTACCTGAAAGATGGAGTTCACTTGAACGAAGTGGGGCTACATCTGTTTAATTTCACTTTACGGGAGGGGATAGAAAAGGCCTTAGCTCTAGGTGGCGGTACTCGCTAGGGAGCGAGTGGTGGCGGAAGTGCTTGCTAGGATCTATTGAGGCTTACGCCTAATAGAGTTTGGCTGGTGTTTATTAATGATTAAGAAAGGAAGTAGAGGTGCGCCCCGCCCTGGAAGGGGTGGGGGCTTATACTTAAGCAAAAGCAAGCACGGAGGTGTGGTTACAAATGATGTTGTAAAGGTTAATTAATATGTTAATTTATTTTGTTATGTTAATAAATGAGCTGCGGCCTTTTCTCTCCCAAGACAGTGTGGTGTGGTTTGTTTAGATAACGAGTAGTGGGAAATGTGGGGTCAAGAAAAGGCCCGTATGAGAGACATGGAAGGAGGGCACCTGTGACCCCACTTCACCCCTGCAAGTGGAACAGTCCAGCATGGGTTATCGATAAGAAGAAGCGGGATTCGGAAGTGAGGTCACAGGTGTCCTGACAGGAGCAATCGGTAGGAGGTGTGTCCCGCCCTCCCTCCCCAGAATAAGGCGGTAATTGTCGCAGCAATGGCGGAAGTGCTTGCTAGGATCTATTGAGGCTTACGCCTAATAGAGTTTGGCTGGTGTTTATTAATGATTAAGAAAGGAAGTAGAGGTACGCCCCGCCCTGGAAGGGGTGGGGGCTTATACTTAAGCAAAAGCAAGCACGGAGGTGTGGTTACAAATGATGTTGTAAAGGTTAATTAATATGTTAATTTATTTTGTTATGTTAATAAATGAGCTGCGGCCTTTTCTCTCCCAAGACAGTGTGGTGTGGTTTGTTTAGATAACGAGTAGTGGGAAATGTGGGGTCATGACATGGGTATATACCTGACTTTGGTTACAGACCGTACCATCTAATTCTGAGAGTATACAGCTGATAAGAGACAACTGTAATGATATGGGCATATTACTGACTAGGGTTACAGGCCGTACCATCTAATTGTGTGAGTATGCAGCTGATAAGAGACAACTGTAATGATATGGGCATATTACTGACTAGGATTACAGACAATACCATCTAATTGTGTGAGTATGCAGCTGATAAGAGACAACTGTAATGATATGGGCATATTACTGACAAGGGTTACAGGCTGTACCATCTAATTGTGTCAGTATGCAGCTGATAAGAGACAACTGTAATGATATGGGCATATTACTGACTAGGGTTACAGGCCGTACCATCTAATTGTGTGAGTATACAGCTGATAAGAGACAACTGTAATGATATAGGCATATTACTGACTAAGGTTACAGGCCGCACCATCTAATTGTGTGAGTATACAGCTGATAAGAGACAACTGTAATGATATGGGCATATTACTGACTAGGGTTACAGACCGTACCATCTAATTGTGTGAGTATACAGCTGATAAGACAACTGTAATGATATGGGCATATTAGTGACTAGGGTTACAGGCCGTACCATCTAATTGTGTGAGTATACAGCTGTTAAGAGACAACTGTAATGATATGGGCATATTACTGACTAGGGTTACAGGCTGTACCATCTAATTGTGTGAGTATACAGCTGTTAAGAGACAACTGTAATGATATGGGCATATTACTGACTAGGGTTACAGACCATACAATCTAATTGTGTGAGTATACAGCTGTTAAGAGACAACTGTAATGATATGGGCATATTACTGACTAGGGTTACAGGCTGTACCATCTAATTGTGTGAGTATACAGCTGATAAGAGACAACTGTAATGATATGGGTATATTACTGACTAGGGTTACAGGCTGTACCATCTAATTGTGTGAGTATACAGCTGATAAGAGACAACTGTAATGATATGGCCATATTACTGACTAGGGTTACAGACCATACCATCTAATTGTGTGAGTATACAGCTGATAAGAGACAACTGTAATGATATGGGCATATTACTGACTAGGGTTACAGACCGTACCATCTAATTGTGTGAGTATACAGCTGTTAAGAGACAACTGTAATGATATGGGCATATTACTGACTAGGGTTACAGACCGTACCATCTAATTGTGTGAGTATTCAGCTGATAAGAGACAACTGTAATGATATGGGCATATTACTGACTAGGGTTACAGGCCGTACCATCTAATTGTGTGAGTATACAGCTAAGAGACAACTGTAATGATATGGGCATATTACTGACTAGGGTTACAGGCTGTACCATCTAATTGTGTGAGTATACAGCTGATAAGAGACAACTGTAATGATATGGGCATATTACTGACTAGGGTTACAGGCCGTACCATCTAATTGTGTGAGTATACAGCTGTTAAGAGACAACTGTAATGATATGGGCATATTACTGACTAGGGTTACAGGCCGTACCATCTAATTGTGTGAGTATGCAGCTGATAAGAGACAACTGTAACGATATGGGCATATTACTGACTAGGGTTACAGGCCGTACCATCTAATTGTGTGAGTAAAAAAGTTGATAAGAGACAACTGTAACGATATGGGCATATTACTGACTAGGGTTACAGGCCGTACCATCTAATTGTGTGAGTATACAGCTAATAAGAGACAAATGTAATGATATGGGCATATTACTGACTAGGGTTACAGGCCGTACCATCTAATTGTGTGAGTATACAGCTGATAAGAGACAACTTTAATGATATGGGCATAATAATGACTAGGGTTACAAGCCGTACCATCTAATTGTGTGAGTATACAGCTGATAAGAGACAACTGTAATGATATGGGCATATTACTGACTACGGTTACAGACCGTACCATCTAATTGTGTGAGTATACAGCTGATAAGACAACTGTAATGATATGGGCATATTAGTGACTAGGGTTACAGGCCGTACCATCTAATTGTGTGAGTATACAGCTGTTATGAGACAACTGTAATGATATGGGCATATTACTGACTAGGGTTACAGACCGTACCATCTAATTGTGTCAGTATACAGCTGATAAGAGACAACTGTAATGATATGGGCATATTACTGACTAGGGTTGCAGACCATACCATCTAATTGTGTGAGTATACAGCTGATAAGAGACAACTGTAATGATATGGGCATATTACTGACTAGGGTTACAGGCCATACCATCTAATTGTGTGAGTATACAGCTGATAAGAGAAAACTGTAATGATATGGGCATATTACTGACTAGGGTTACAGGCCATACAATCTTATTGTGTGAGTATGTAGCTGATAAGAGACAACTTTAATGATATGGGCATATTACTGACTAGGGTTACAGGCCGTACCATCTAATTGTGTGAGTATACAGCTAAGAGACAACTGTAATGATATGGGCATATTACTGATTAGGGTTACAGGCCGTACCATCTAATTGTGTGAGTATACAGCTAAGAGACAACTGTAATGATATGGGCATATTACTGACTAGGGTTACAGGCTGTACCATCTAATTGTGTGAGTATACAGCTGTTAAGAGACAACTGTAATGATATGGGCATATTACTGACTAGGGTTACAGGCCGTACCATCTAATTGTGTGAGTATACAGCTGTTAAGAGACAACTGTAATGATATGGGCATATTACTGACTAGGGTTACAGGCCGTACCATCTAATTGTGTGAGTATACAGCTGTTAAGAGACAACTGTAATGATATGGGCATATTACTGACTAGGGTTACAGGCCGTACCATCTAATTGTGTGAGTATACAGCTAAGAGACAACTGTAATGATATGGGCATATTACAGTCTAGGGTTAGAGGCCGTACCATCTAATTGTGTGAGTATACAGCTAAGAGACAACTGTAATGATATGGGCATATTACAGTCTAGGGTTACAGACCGTACCATCTAATTGTGTGAGTATACAGCTAAGAGACAACTGTAATGATATGGGCATATTACTGACTAGGGTTACAGACCATACCATCTAATTGTGTGAGTATACAGCTAAGAGACAACTGTAATGATATGGGCAAATTACAGTCTAGGGTTACAGACCGTACCATCTAATTCTGTGAGTATACAGCTGTTAAGAGACAACTGTAATGATATGGGCATATTACTGACTAGGGTTACAGGCCGTACCATCTAATTGTGTGAGTATACAGCTAAGAGACAACTGTAATGATATGGGCATATTACAGTCTAGGGTTAGAGGCCGTACCATCTAATTGTGTGAGTATACAGCTAAGAGACAACTGTAATGATATGGGCATATTACAGTCTAGGGTTACAGACCGTACCATCTAATTGTGTGAGTATACAGCTAAGAGACAACTGTAATGATATGGGCATATTACTGACTAGGGTTACAGACCGTACCATCTAATTGTGTGAGTATACAGCTAAGAGACAACTGTAATGATATGGGCAAATTACAGTCTAGGGTTACAGACCGTACCATCTAATTGTGTGAGTATACAGCTGATAAGAGACAACTGTAATGATATGGGCATATTACTGATTAGGGTTACAGGCCGTACCATCTAATTGTGTGAGTATACAGCTAAGAGACAACTGTAATGATATGGGCAAATTACAGTCTAGGGTTACAGACCGTACCATCTAATTGTGTGAGTATACAGCTGATAAGAGACAACTGTAATGATATGGGCATATTACTGACTAGGGTTACAGGCCGTACCATCTAATTGTGTGAGTATACAGCTGTTAAGAGACAACTGTAATGATATGGGCATATTACTGACTAGGGTTACAGACCGTACCATCTAATTGTGTGAGTATACAGCTGTTAAGAGACAACTGTAATGATATGGGCATATTACTGACTAGGGTTACAGACCATACCATCTAATTGTGTGAGTATACAGCTGTTAAGAGACAACTGTAATGATATGGGCATATTACTGACTAGGGTTACAGACCATACCATCTAATTGTGTGAGTATACAGCTGATAAGAGACAACTGTAATGATATGGGCATATTACTGACTAGGGTTACAGACCGTACCATCTAATTGTGTGAGTATACAGCTGTTAAGAGACAACTGTAATGATATGGGCATATTACTGACTAGGGTTACAGGCCGTACCATCTAATTGTGTGAGTATACAGCTGTTAAGAGACAACTGTAATGATATGGGCATATTACTGACTAGGGTTACAGGCCATACCATCTAATTGTGTGAGTATACAGCTAATAGACAACTGTAATGATATGGGTATATTACTGACTAGGGTTACAGGCCGTACCATCTAATTGTGTGAGTATACAGCTGTTAAGAGACAACTGTAATGATATGGGCATATTACTGACTAGGGTTACAGGCCATACCATCTAATTGTGTGAGTATACAGCTAATAGACAACTGTAATGATATGGGCATATTACTGACTAGGGTTACAGGCTGTACCATCTAATTGTGTGAATATACAGCTGTTAAGAGACATCTGTAATGATATGGGCATATTACTGACTAGGGTTACAGGCCATACCATCTAATTGTGTGAGTATACAGCTGATAAAACAACTGTAATGATATGGGCATATTACTGACTAGGATTACAGGCTGTACCATCTAATTGTGTGAATATACAGCTGTTAAGAGACATCTGTAATGATATGGGCATATTACTGACTAGGGTTACAGGCCATACCAACTAATTGTGTGAGTATACAGCTGATAAAACAACTGTAATGATATGGGAAAATTACTGACTAGGTTTACAGGCCGTACCATCTAATTGTGTGAGTATACAGCTGATAAGAGACAACTTTAATGATATGGGCATATTACTGATTAGGGTTACAGGCCGTACCATCTAATTGTGTGAGTATACAGCTGATAAAACAACTGTAATGATATGGGAAAATTACTGACTAGGGTTACAGGCCGTACCATCTAATTGTGTGAGTATACAGCTGATAAGAGACAACTGTAATGATATGGGCATATTACTGACTAGGGTTACAGGCTGTACCATCTAATTGTGTGAGTATGTAGCTGATAAGAGACAACTTTAATGATATGGGCATATTTCTGACTAGGGTTACAGGCCGTACCATCTAATTGTGTGAGTATACAGCTGATAAGACAACTGTAATGATATGGGCATATTACTGACTAGGGTTACAGGCTGTACCATCTAATTGTGTGAGTATACAGCTGTTAAGAGACAACTGTAATGATATGGGCATATTAGTGACTAGGGTTACAGGCCGTACCATCTAATTGTGTGAGTATACAGCTGTTAAGAGACAACTGTAATGATATGGGCATATTACTGACTAGGGTTACAGGCTGTACCATCTAATTGTGTGAGTATACAGCTGTTAAGAGACAACTGTAATGATATGGGCATATTAGTGACTAGGGTTACAGGCCGTACCATCTAATTGTGTGAGTATACAGCTGTTAAGAGACAACTGTAATGATATGGGCATATTACTGACTAGGGTTACAGGCCATACCATCTAATTGTGTGAGTATACAGCTGATAAGAGACAACTGTAATGATATGGGCATATTACTCACTAGGGTTACAGGCCATACCATCTAATTGTGTGAGTATACAGCTGATAAGAGACAACTGTAATGATATGGGCATATTACTGACTAGGGTTACAGGCCATACCATCTAATTGTGTGAGTATGCAGCTGATAAGAGACAACTGTAACGATATGGGCATATTACTGACTAGGGTTACAGGCCGTACCATCTAATTGTGTGAGTAAAAAAGTTGATAAGAGACATCTGTAATGATATGGGCATATTACTGACTAGGGTTACAGGCCGTACCAGCTAATTGTGTGAGTATACAGCTAATAAGAGACAAATGTAATGATATGGGCATATTACTGACTAGGGTTACAGGCCGTACCATCTAATTGTGTGAGTATACAGCTGATAAGAGACAACTTTAATGATATGGGCATAATACTGACTAGGGTTACAGGCCGTACCATCTAATTGTGTGAGTATACAGCTGATAAGAGACAACTGTAATGATATAGGCATATTACTGACTAGGGTTACAGGCCGCACCATCTAATTGTGTGAGTATACAGCTGATAAGAGACAACTGTAATGATATGGGCATATTACTGACTAGGGTTACAGACCATACCATCTAATTGTGTGGGTATACAGCTGATAAGAGACAACTGTAATGATATGGGCATATTACTGACTAGGGTTACAGACCGTACCATCTAATTGTGTGAGTATACAGCTGATAAGACAACTGTAATGATATGGGCATATTAGTGACTAGGGTTACAGGCCGTACCATCTAATTGTGTGAGTATACAGCTGTTAAGAGACAACTGTAATGATATGGGCATATTACTGACTAGGGTTACAGACCGTACCATCTAATTGTGTGAGTATACAGCTGATAAGAGACAACTGTAATGATATGGGCATATTACTGACTAGGGTTACAGACCGTACCATCTAATTGTGTCAGTATACAGCTGATAAGAGACAACTGTAATGATATGGGCATTTTACTGACTAGGGTTGCAGACCATACCATCTAATTGTGTGAGTATACAGCTGATAAGAGACAACTGTAATGATATGGGCATATTACTGACTAGGGTTACAGGCCGCACCATCTAATTGTGTGAGTATACAGCTGATAAGAGACAACTGTAATGATATGGGCATATTACTGACTAGGGTTACAGACCGTACCATCTAATTGTGTGAGTATACAGCTGATAAGACAACTGTAATGATATGGGCATATTAGTGACTAGGGTTACAGGCCGTACCATCTAATTGTGTGAGTATACAGCTGTTAAGAGACAACTGTAATGATATGGGCATATTACTGACTAGGGTTACAGACCGTACCATCTAATTGTGTGAGTATACAGCTGATAAGAGACAACTGTAATGATATGGGCATATTACTGACTAGGGTTACAGACCATACCATCTAATTGTGTCAGTATACAGCTGATAAGAGACAACTGTAATGATATGGGCATTTTACTGACTAGGGTTGCAGACCATACCATCTAATTGTGTGAGTATACAGCTGATAAGAGACAACTGTAATGATATGGGCATATTACTGACTAGGGTTACAGGCCGCACCATCTAATTGTGTGAGTATACAGCTGATAAGAGACAACTGTAATGATATGGGCATATTACTGACTAGGGTTACAGACCGTACCATCTAATTGTGTGAGTATACAGCTGATAAGAGACAACTGTAATGATATGGGCATATTACTGACTAGGGTTACAGGCCATACAATCTTATTGTGTGAGTATGTAGCTGATAAGAGACAACTTTAATGATATGGGCATATTACTGACTAGGGTTACAGGCCGTACCATCTAATTGTGTGAGTATACAGCTAAGAGACAACTGTAATGATATGGGCATATTACTGATTAGGGTTACAGGCCGTACCATCTAATTGTGTGAGTATACAGCTAAGAGACAACTGTAACGATATGGGCATATTACTGACTAGGGTTACAGGCTGTACCATCTAATTGTGTGAGTATACAGCTGTTAAGAGACAACTGTAATGATATGGGCATATTACTGACTAGGGTTACAGGCCGTACCATCTAATTGTGTGAGTATACAGCTGTTAAGAGACAACTGTAATGATATGGGCATATTACTGACTAGGGTTACAGGCCATACCATCTAATTGTGTGAGTATACAGCTAAGAGACAACTGTAATGATATGGGCATATTACTGACTAGGTTTACAGGCCATACCATCTAATTGTGTGAGTATACAGCTGATAAGAGACAACTGTAATGATATGGGCATATTACTGACTAGGGTTACAGGCCGTACCATCTAATTGTGTGAGTATACAGCTAAGAGACAACTTTAATGATATGGGCATATTACAGTCTAGGGTTAGAGGCCGTACCATCTAATTGTGTGAGTATACAGCTAAGAGACAACTGTAATGATATGGGCATATTACAGTCTAGGGTTAGAGGCCGTACCATCTAATTGTGTGAGTATACAGCTAAGAGACAACTGTAATGATATGGGCATATTACAGTCTAGGATTACAGACCGTACCATCTAATTGTGTGAGTATACAGCTGTTAAGAGACAACTGTAATGATATGGGCATATTACTGACTAGGGTTACAGACCGTACCATCTAATTGTGTGAGTATACAGCTGTTAAGAGACAACTGTAATGATATGGGCATATTACTGACTAGGGTTACAGGCTGTACCATCTAATTGTGTGAGTATACAGCTGTTAAGAGACAACTGTAATGATATGGGCATATTACTGACTAGGGTTACAGACCATACCATCTAATTGTGTGAGTATACAGCTGTTAAGAGACAACTGTAATGATATGGGCATATTACTGACTAGGGTTACAGACCATACCATCTAATTGTGTGAGTATACAGCTGTTAAGAGACAACTGTAATGATATGGGCATATTACTGACTAGGGTTACAGACCATACCATCTAATTCTGTGAGTATACAGCTGTTAAGAGACAACTGTAACGATATGGGCATATTACTGACTAGGGTTACAGGCCATACCATCTAATTGTGTGAGTATACAGCTGATAAGAGACAACTGTAATGATATGGGCATATTACTGACTAGGGTTACAGACCGTACCATCTAATTGTGTGAGTATACAGCTGTTAAGAGACAACTGTAATGATATGGGCATATTACTGACTAGGGTTACAGGCCGTACCATCTAATTGTGTGAGTATACAGCTGTTAAGAGACAACTGTAATGATATGGGCATATTACTGACTAGGGTTACAGGCCATACCATCTAATTGTGTGAGTATACAGCTAATAGACAACTGTAATGATATGGGCATATTACTGACTAGGGTTACAGGCCATACAATCTAATTGTGTTAGTATGTAGCTGATAAGAGACAACTTTAATGATATGGGCATATTTCTGATTACGGTTACAGGCCCTACCATCTAATTGTGTGAGTATACAGCTGATAAAACAACTGTAATGATATGGGCATATTACTGACTAGGGTTACAGACCATACCATCTAATTGTGTGAGTATACAGCTGATAAGACAACTGTAATGATATGGGCATATTACTGACTAGGGTTACAGGCCGTACCATCTAATTGTGTGAGTATACAGCTGATAAGACAACTTTAATGATATGGGCATATTACTGACTAGGGTTACAGACCATACCATCTAATTGTGTGAGTATACAGCTCATAAGAGACAACTGTAATGATATGGGCATATTACTGACTAGGGTTACAGACCGTACCATCTAATTGTGTGAGTATACAGCTGTTAAGAGACTACTGTAATGATATGGGCATATTACTGACTAGGGTTACAGGCCAAACCATCTAATTGTGTGAGTATACAGCTGATAAGAGACAACTGTAATGATATGGGCATATTACTGACTAGGGTTACAGGCCAAACCCTCTAATTGTGTGAGTATACAGCTGATAAGAGACAACTGTAATGATATGGGCATATTACTGACTAGGGTTACAGACCATACCATCTAATTGTGTGAGTATACAGCTGATAAGAGACAACTGTAATGATATGGGCATATTACTGACTAGGGTTACAGGCCGTACCATCTAATTGTGTGAGTATACAGCTGATAAGAGACAACTGTAATGATATGGGCATATTACTGACTAGGGTTACAGGCCATACCATCTAATTGTGTGAGTATACAGCTGATAAGAGACAACTGTAATGATATGGGCATATTACTGACTAGGGTTACAGACCGTACCATCTAATTGTGTGAGTATACAGCTGATAAGAGACAACTGTAATGATATGGGCATATTACTGACTAGGGTTACAGGCCGTACCATCTAATTGTGTGAGTATACAGCTGATAAGAGACAACTGTAATGATATGGGCATATTACTGACTAGGGTTACAGGCCATACCATCTAATTGTGTGAGTATACAGCTGATAAGAGACAACTGTAATGATATGGGCATATTACTGACTAGGGTTACAGACCATACCATCTAATTGTGTGAGTATACAGCTGATAAGAGACAACTGTAATGATATGGGCATATTACTGACTAGGGTTACAGGCCGTACCATCTAATTGTGTGAGTATACAGCTGATAAGAGACAACTGTAATGATATGGGCATATTACTGACTAGGGTTACAGGCCATACCATCTAATTGTGTGAGTATACAGCTGATAAGAGACAACTGTAATGATATGGGCATATTACTGACTATGGTTACAGACCGTACCATCTAATTGTGTGAGTATACAGCTGATAAGAGACAACTGTAATGATATGGGCATATTACTGACTATGGTTACAGACCGTACCATCTAATTGTGTGAGTATACAGCTGATAAGACAACTGTAATGATATGGGCATATTACTGACTAGTGTTACAGGCCATGCCTTCTAATTGTGTGAGTATACAACTGACAAGAGACATCTGTAATGATATGGGCATATTACTGACTAGGGTTACAGGCCGTACCATCTAATTGTGTGAGTATGCAGCTGATAAGAGACAACTGTAATGATATGGGCATATTACTGACTATGGTTACAGACCGTACCATCTAATTGTGTGAGTATACAGCTGATAAGAGACAACTGTAATGATATGGGCATATTACTGACTAGGGTTATAGGCCGTACCATCTAATTGTGTGAGTATACAGCTGTTAAGAGACAACTGTAATGATATGGGCATAATACTGACTATGGTTACAGACCATACCATCTAATTGTGTGAGTATACAGCTGATAAGAGACAACTGTAATGATATGGGCATATTACTGACTAGGGTTACAGGCCGTACCATCTAATTGTGTGAGTATACAGCTGATAAGAGACAACTGTAATGATATGGGCATATTACTGACTAGGGTTACAGACCGTACCATCTAATTGTGTGAGTATACAGCTGTTAAGAGACAACTGTAATGATATGGGCATATTACTGACTAGGGTTACAGGCCATACCATCTTATTGGGTAGGTATGTAGCTGATAAGAGACAACTGTTATGATATGAGCATAGAACTTGCAGGGGGAATGAGATCCAATCTGGAGTCCTTTCTGAGAATATGGGGGCAGGAACTTCAAGTACATGGGATATATCTAGATCTGACCACACCCTACTTCCCAAGCTTGTGCAGCATTTGTGGTTGAGAACAGCTGTTGTGCTATTTGGCAGGCATGGGGTTAGTAATCACAAAACACAGAAGTGCTGTAATAATATTTCTAGGATGAACATGAGCACAGTGTGTTCTTCTCTGTTATTTGGAATGGAATTCAGTACTTGTTACATTCTTCTCATTTCACTGAAGGTCACACAACTTCCTTTAAGGATGCAGTAATTCTAAAGATCTTTTTTTTCTATTTTATAAAAGCCAAACGCTGTCTCACGTTTTAGTTAATGGCTTTAGGGAAACCATAAAATATTTCCAGTAGACATTATTTACACTGTGCACCGCCCATTCTAAAGAGGGGACTGAGAAAAATGCTTATGTGCTGAATTGTTGAGTTTTATTTTATACAGCGTGACCATAATGCAAATTGTTTGTACCTGTGACACTTTCGCTAAGACTAAGGGCTAGATTTATCAAGCCCCTGCGGCAGCAAGTTCTCACAAGAACTTGCTCGCCGCGATTTATCAAGCAGCGGTCACCAGACCGCTGCTTCCCTAACATCTTCGCCACCTCTATTGTGGCGAAATTAAATCTCCTCGGTCGAGTCCGACTGAGGAGATTGACATCTCCTGCCCGCGCATGATTGGCTGGGTAATTTTGCCCCGCCACAGGCGAGCTGAGGCATACAGGGGTGCGTATACGCGCCCCTGTACGCCTCAGCATTGATAAATCTAGCCCTAAATGCCAGCTGTTGTACAGCACGTGGGTGTCTGTGAGAGTGCATGTGTATGTGGGCTTGTATGAATGTGCGTGCATGTGGGCTTGTATGTCTGTGTGTGCATGTGTATGTTTTTTGGTGTGTTTGTGTTTTGTTATGTATGTGTTTGTATGTCTGTATGTGCATATATGTGTGTGTATGTGTGTGGTTATGTATGTGTGTGTATGTATGTATGTTTATGTCTGTATGTGCATGTGTGTGTGGGCTTGTATGTCTGTGTGTGCATGTGTATGTTTTTTGGGTGTGTTTGTGTTTTGTTATGTATGTGTTTGTATGTCTGTATGTGCATATGTGTGTGTATGTATGTGTGTATGTCTGTATGTGCGTGTGTGTGGTTATGTAGTGTGTATGTATGTGTGTGAGTGTGTATGTGTGTGAGTGTGTATGTGTGTGAGTGTGTATGTGTGTGTGTGTGTGTGTGTGTGTGTATGTGTGTGGTTATGTATGTGCATATGTGTGTGTATGAATGTGTGAGTATGTCTGTGTGTACATGTGTATGTTTGTGTGTGTGTTTGTGTTTGGTTATGTATGTGTTTGCTTGTCTGTATGTGCATGTGTGTGTTTGTGGTTATGTATGTGTGAGTGTGTGTATATGTGTGTGTATGTTTGTATGTGCATGTGTTTGTGGGTGGTTATGTATGTGTGTGTATGTCTGTGTTTGCATGTTTATGTGTGTATGTGTGTGGTTATGTATGTGTGTGGTTATGTGTGTGTGTGTGTATGTGTGTGTAAGTACGTGTGTGTATGTCTTTGTGTGCATGTGTGTGTTTATGTATGTATATATTTAGAGGACCAAAATCAGCATGGTTTTACTTCAGGGAGATTATGTCAGACTAATCTAATTGACTTCTTTGAATATGTAATAAAAGTATTAGACAAGGGTGGAGCAGTTGATGTAGCATATCTAGGTTTCAGCAAAGCATTTGACACTGTCCCACACAATAAACTAATTCACAAACTGTATCTCCTTGGTCTAAACTCAAAAATTGTGAACTGGATGGAATGCTGGCTTAAGGGACAGAAAACAAAGGGCGAGATTACAAATGCAGCGCACGCTTCAGCGTAACTGCTGAAACCTGCGTCACCCGCAATTTTATCTCGCACATCACGGTATCACATATACGGCGCCGGTTGTTCATAAAGTACCATAAGTCGGATTAATTAGCGATGTCCAGAAATGTGCGTAATTACAAATTTCTGGAGTCGCCAGAGACTTACGGCACTTTAGAAACTGTTAGCGCCTATGAAAATCAAAAAAGATATCAAATCTGTATGTGTGTGTGTGTGTATGTGTGTGTGTATATGTGTATGTCTCTGTGTGTGTATGTGTGTGGTTATGTATGTGTGTGTATGTATGCATGTACATGTGTTTGTGTATGTATGTATGTGTGTGTATGTCTGTATCTGCATGTGTGTGTATGTGTGTGGTTATGTATGTGTGTGTATGTATGTGTGTATGTCTGTATGTGCATGTGTGAGTATGTGTGTGTATGTGTATGTGTGTGTATGTATGATTGTATGTCTGTATGTGCATG
>NC_069501.1:1275293790-1275346290 GCF_027579735.1 Bombina bombina
TGTGTGTGGTTATGTATGTGTGTGTATGTGTATGTGTGTATGCATGAATGTGTATGTCTGTGTGTGTGTGTATGTGTATGTGAGTATGTGTGTGTGTATGTCTGTATGTATGTGCATGTGTGTGTGTATGAGTATGGTTATGTACTGTATGTGTGTGTGTGTGTGTGTATGAGTGTGGTTATGTACTGTATGTGTGTGTGTGTGTATGCATGCGTGTGTATGTCTGTGTGTGCATGTATATGTGAGTATGTATGTGTGTGTATCTTTAGAGGACCAAAATCAGCCTGGTTTTACTTCAGGGAGATTATGTCAGACTAATCTAATTGACTTCTTTGATTATGTAACAAAAGTATTAGACAAGGGTGGAGCAGTTGATGTAGCATATCTAGGTTTCAGCAAAGTATTTTACACTGTCCCACACAACAACAAACTAATTCACAAACTGTATCTCCTTGGTCTAGACTCAAAAATTGTGAACTGGGTGGAATGCTGGCTTAACCCCTTAACGACTGACGACGTGCAGGGTACGTCCTCTAAAAAATGTCAGTTAACGACCAAGGACGTACCCTGCACGTCCTCAGTCTGGAAAGCAGCTGGAAGCGATCCTGCTCGCTTCCAGCTGCTTTCCGGTTATTGCAGTGATGCCTCGACATCGAGGCATCCTGCAATAACACTTTCTGGCCATCCGATGCAGAGAGAGACACTCTGTGGCCCTCTCTGCACCGGACATCGATGGCCGGTATCGTTGGTGCGTGGGTGGGAGCCGACTTGGGAGGCGGGTGGGCGGCCATCGGTGATCTCTGTAAGGTTGAGGGGGGCGGGATCGGGGGCGGAGCTTTCGGGGGCGCGCACGGGGGCGCGCGCGTGCACGGGGGGTGGCGGGCGGGCGCGTGCATGGGGCGGGAGCGGGTGGGAACCGCTACACTACAGAAAAAGTTAGGAGTAAAAGTGTAATAAAAAATTAAATAAACATTTTTTTTTAAAAAGCATCTAAGCGATCTGGAAGGGTGGGGGGTTGGTATTGGGGGGGGGGAAGCTACACTACAGAAAAGGGACATTTTTTTTTAATAAAAAAACATATTTTCACTAAAATGGGTACTGGCAGACAGCTGCCAGTACCCAAGATGGCGCACATTAAGTCAGAGGGGGAGGGTTAGAGAGCTGTTTGGTGGGGGATCAGTGAGGTTTGGGGCTAAGGGGGATCCTACACAGAAGCATATGTAAATATGCTAAAAAAAATGCACAAAAAAGCCCAAATTTTCCTTTTATTTTAGTACTGGCAGAGTTTCTGCCAGTACTTAAGATGGCGGGGACATTTGTGGGGTAGGGGAGGGAAGAGAGATGTTTGGGAGGGATCAGGGGGTCTGATGTTTCAGGTGGGAGGCTGATCTCTACACTAAAGCTAAAATTAACCCTGCAAGCTCCCTACAAGCTACCTAATTAACCCCTTCACTGCTAGCCATAATACACGTGTGATGCGCAGCGCCATTTAGCAGCATTCTAATTACCAAAAAGCAACGCCAAAGTCATATATGTCTGCTATTTCTAAACAAAGGGGATCCCAGAGAAGCATTTACAACCATTTGTGCCATAATTGCACAAGCTGTTTGTAAATGATTTCAGTGAGAAACCTAAAATTGTGAAAAACTTAACGTTTTTTTTTAATTTGATCGCATTTGGCGGTGAAATGGTGGCATGAAATATACCAAAATGGGCCTAGATCAATACTTGGGGTTGTCTACTACACTACACTAAAGCTAAAAATACCCCAAAAAGCTCCTTACATGCTCCCTAATTAACCCCTTCACTGCTGGGCATAATACACGTGTGGTGCGCAGTGGCATTTAGCGGCCTTCTAATTACCAAAAAGCAATGCCAAAGCCATATATGTCTGCTATTTCTGAACAAAGGGGATCCCAGAGAAGAATTTACAACCATTTATGCCATAATTGCACAAGCAGTTTGTAAATAATTTCAGTGAGAAACTGAAAGTTTGTGAAAAAATTTGTGAAAAAGTGAACGATTTTTTGTATTTGATCGCATTTGGCGGTGAAATGGTGGCATGAAATATACCAAAATGGGCCTAGATCAATACTTTGGGATGTCTACTAAAAAAAAATATATACATGTCAAGGGATATTCAGGGATTCCTGAAAGATATTAGTGTCCCAATGTAACTAGCGCTAATTTTGAAAAAGAAAATGGTTTGAAAATAGCAAAGTGCTACTTGTATTTATGGCCCTATAAGTTACAAAAAAAGCAAAGAACATGTAAATATTGGGTATTTCTAAACTCAGGACAAAATTTAGAAACTATTTAGCATGGGTGTTTTTTGTGGTTGTAGATATGTAACAGATTTTGGGGTTCAAAGTTAGAAAAAGTGTGTTTTTTTTCAATTTTTCCTCATATTTTATAAAATTTTTATAGTAAATGATAAGATATGATGAAAATAATGGTATTTTTAGAAAGTCCATTTAATGGCGAGAAAAACGGTATATAATATGTGTGGGTACAGTAAATGAGTAAGAGGAAAATTTCAGCTAAACACAAACACCGCAGAAATGTAAAAATAGCCTTGGTCCTAAACGGACAGAAAATGGAAAAGTGCTCTGGTCACTAAGGGGTTAAAGGTACACTGAACCCAAATTTTTTCTTTCGTGATTCAGATATAGCATGACATTTTAAGCAACTTTCTAATTTACTCCTATTGTCAATTTTTCTTCGTTCTCTTGCTATCTTTATTTGAAAAAGAAGGCATCTAAGCTAAGGAGCCAGCCAATTTTTGTTTTAGTACCCTGGACAGCACTTGTTTATTGCGGGGTGAACTTATCCAACAATCAGCAAGAACAACCCAAGTTGTTCTCCAAAAATGGGCTGGCATCTAAACTTACATTTGTGCTTTTTAAATAAAGATACCAAGAGAATGAAGAAAATGTGATAATAGGAGTAAATTAGAAAGTTGCTTAAAATTACATGCTCTATCTGAATCACGAAAGAAAAAATTTAGGTTCAGTGTCTTTTTAAGGACAGAAAACAAAGAATGAGATTACATATGCAGCGCAAGCTTCAGCATAACATCTGAATCCCACACTGCCCGTAATTTCACCTCGCACATCTGGGTATTACATATACGGCACCGGCAGTTCATAAAGTGCCGTAAGTCGGATAAACTAGCGATGTCCAGAAATGTGGGTAAATACAAATTTCTGGAGTCGCCAGTGAGTTACGGCACTTTAGAAACTGCCAGCACCTAGGAAAATACTCTTTTACTGCCCTTAAAAGGGCATTCGGCTCTTTTACGAATGTCCAAAGTCCTAATCTTAAAAAAAAAAAAAAAAAAAAAAGAATAACTCTAACCCCTAAATAGGTACTCACCATTCCTGAAGTCCGGCGGAAAAGGTCCTGTTCCAGGCAGTGAAGTCTTCTTCCAAGCGACCGACATCTTCTTCCAAGCGGGGACCACTTCCTTCTTCATCCAGGACCAAGCCGGCACGTAGCAGCAAGATGAGTGCGGAGCAGGACTGGCGACCGCAGAGCCATGGAGCATGGAGGATCCTCTTCGTACGATTGCCGCCGTACACTGAATAGTTCAGTACACTGTATTCAAGGTGCGCATTTAAATATGGCGTCCCTTGCATTCCTATTGGCTGATTTGATTCTTCAAAATCAAACAGCCAATAGGATGAGAGCTACTGAAATCCTATTGGCTGTTCAAATCAATTTTTGCCACATAAGTCCTTGCGCTGAATATGTGATATCGTTTTGCAACGCGGTTCTATGTTAGCTTATGGGAGTAAAAATTACTGTCGATAGGTGAAATATACGCACCGCATTTAATGCAGCGTCGTATATGTGATACCAAAACTGCGTAAAAACCTGCGCCGCCGGCTTTTGCGGGCCACGCCGCATATGTAATTGTGCCCAAAGTGTCTTAATAAATGGAGTACATTCAGCAGAGGGGGCTGTTACTAGTGGTGTTCCTCAGGGGTCAGTTCTGTTTTGTTTAACATATTTATCTGTGATATCAGCAAAGGGCTACAGGGGAAATTGTCTGTTTGCAGATGATACAAACATTTGTAACAGAGTGGATGTTCCAGAGGGGTAGACAAAATGAGAAGTGATATACAACAATTAGAGGATTGGACAAATGACTGGGATCTAAAGTTTAACACAGCAAAGTGTAAAATAATGCATTTAGGGAAGAAAAGTCCAAATGTTAATTACATACTCAATAAAACTTTACTGACTGTTACAAATGAGGAACAGGACTTGGGGAATTATTATTTCAGATGATTTAAAATTTAGTAAACAATGTAGGAATGCAGCGAGTAAGGCTAGCAGAATGCTTGTTTGTATTGGTAGAGGTATTTGCAGCAGAAATAGTAAGTTTCTTATGGCACTTTACTCATATTGAGTATTGTGTGCAGTTCTGGAGGCCATATCTTCAGAAGGATATTAACAAACTTGAATCTGTGCATGTATGTATGTGTGTGTACGTGTGTATGTATGTGTGTGTGTGGTTATGTATGTGTGCGTACGTGTGTATGTATGTGTGTGTGTGGTTATGTATGTGTGTGTACGTGTGTATGTATGTGTGTGTGTGGTTATGTATGTGTGCGTACGTGTGTATGTATGTGTGTGTGTGGTTATGTATGTGTGTGTACGTGTGTATGTATGTGTGTGTGTGGTTATGTATGTGTGCGTATGTGTGTTTATGTATGTGTTTGTACGTATATGTTTTGTATGTTTGTGTGTGTATATTGGTGTGTTTGTATGTGTGTGTATAAATTAGTGTATGTGCATATGTACGTATGTATATGGGTATTTTAATGTGTATATGTGTGCATTTGTATGTGTGTGTGTGCATTTGTATGTGTCCATATGGATGTTTGTGATTGTGTGTGTATGTGTGTATTTTATTGTGTATCTGTGTGTATGTGTGTGTATGTATGTACGTATGTGTGAGTATATGTACAGTGGATATTGAAAAGAATCATCCCCCTTGAAAATAATCACATTTTGTTGCTTTGCAGCCTGAAATAAAGACAGACACAGTTTCTGTTTATCCAGTTGTAATTACTCAGTGCAACTTATAAAACATCCAAGTGAAAGATATAACACCAACATGTCAGACAAAAATAAAGACAATTGAAAAACAGAATCACTGAGTTGGAAAAATTATCACCCACTCCTAAAATTACTTGTAAAGGTGTAGCTAATCACCTTCTCAACGGCACACACAAATCCATTTAACCATCAACTGTGATCAGCTGTGGGCATATTGATTAGCTCAGCATGAAAAGAGCTTTACTGGAGCATCTCAGTCCCTGGTAGTGCAACTAAAGCAAACAATCAACTATGGGTGGCAAGGCACTGTCAAAAGATCTCCGGGATAATGTTGTGGACATGCACAAGTCAGGGGATGAATACAAGAAAATATCAAAGGCTTTATCAATGCTTAGAAGCACAGTGAAGTCTATTATTAAGAAGTGGAAGGTATATAGTACAACATAGACCCTCTCTGGATCAGGACGTTGCTCCAAACTGGATCGAAGAGCCAGGAGGAAACTGGTCAGAGAGGCTACCAAGAGGCCCTCAGCAACTCTGAAGCAGTTTCAGGAATTTATGACTATAGGACCGAATTATCAAGCTCTGAATGGAGCTTGATGCCCGTGTTTCTGGCGAGCCGCTGATAACCTGTCCACCTGCTCTGAGGCAGTGGACAGACATTGTTGGAAATCAACCCGATCAAATACAATCGGGTTGTTTGACACCCCCTACTAACGGCCGATTGGCCGCAAATCTGCAGGGGGCGGTATTGCACCAGCAGTTCACTAGAACTGCTGGTGCAATGATAAATGCCAACAGCGTATTCTGTTGGCATTTATCGATGTGCAGCGGACATGATCCGTAGTATCGGATCATGACCGCTCACGTCATGATAAATAGCCCCCAAAGAGTGGTCATTGTGTGCATGTGACAACAATATCACAAATTCTCCACAAATGTGGCTTGTATGGGAGGGTTGAAAGAAAAAAAACACTCCTCAAGAAAGGCCACATGCAGTCACGACTGAGCTTTACCATAACACACCTAGGAAGGTGTTATGATAAGATGAGACTAAAATTTAATTATTTGTCCTCAACACCAAACGATATGTCTGGAGGAAATCCAATACAGCTCACCATCCAAATAACACCATACCTGCAGTAAAGCATGGAGGTGGTAATATCCTGTTATGGCAGTGTTTCTTTGCAGCAGGCACTGGAGCATTTGTCATAATAGAAGGAATAATGGATGGGGCAAAATACCGTCAAATTCTTGAGGAACACCTGCTGCCCTCTGTCAGGAAGTTGTTAATGGGAAGAAGGTTTACCTTCCAACATGACAATGACCCAAAGCACACAGCACACATGACCACACAGTGGTTGAAGGAGAAAAAGGTGAATGTCCTTGCATGGCCTAGTCAGAGCCCAGACTTAATCACCATTGAATATCTGTGGCATGACTTGAAGACTGCAGTCCACAAAAGGTCACCATCAAATGTAACAGAACTGGAGCAGTTCTGCAAAGAAGAGTGGGCAAATATTGCACAGTCTTGAAGTTAGTAGAGACAAATCCCAACAAACTAAAGGCTGTAATTAAAGCAAAAGGTTGTTCAACAAAATACTGACACAAGGGGGTGATCCTTTTTCCAACTCAGTGATTCTGTTTTTGAATTGTGTTTATTTTGCCTGACATGTTGGTGTTATATCTTTCACTTGGATGTTATAAGTTGCACTGAGTAATTACAACTGGATAAACAAAAACTGTGTTTGTCTTTATTTCAGGCTGCAAAGCAACAAAATGTGATTATTTTTAATGGGGGGGGGGTGATTATTTTCAATACCCACTGAATGTATTTGTATGTGTATGGGTGTTTGTGTGTATTTTATTGTGTGTGTATATATGTATGTGTTTGTGTGTATGTGTGTATATGTATCTATATGCGTGTGTGTATGTTTGTGTGTGTGTATGTATATGAGTGTTTGTGTGTATGTATGTTTATGTGTGTATGTGTGTGTATGCATGTATATGTGTGTGTAGGTATATGTGTGTGTGTATCAATGTGCGTGTGTATGTATGTATATGTGTGTGTGTGCGCATGTGTATGTGTGTATATGGGTGTTTGTGTGTGTGTGTATGTGTGTTTGTATGTATATGTGTGTGTGTGCATGTGTATGTGTGTGTATGTGTGTTTGTATGTATATGTGTGTGTTTATGTATGTATATGTGTGTGTTTATGTATGTATATATGTATGTGTTTGTGTGTATGTGTGTATATGTATCTATATGCGTGTGTGTATGTTTGTGTGTGTGTATGTATATGAGTGTTTGTGTGTATGTATGTTTATGTGTGTATATATATGTATGTGTGTATGTGTGTGTATGTGTGTGTGTATCAATGTGCGTGTGTATGTATGTATGTATGTATATGTGTGTGTGTGCATGTGTATGTGTTTATATGTATCTATATGCGTGTGTGTATGTTTGTGTGTGTGTATGTATATGAGTGTTTGTGTGTATGTATGTTTATGTGTGTATATATATGTATGTGTGTATGTGTGTGTATGTGTGTGTGTATCAATGTGTGTGTGTATGTATGTATGTATGTATATGTGTGTGTGTGCATGTGTATGTGTGTATATGTATCTATATGCGTGTGTGTATGTTTGTGTGTGTGTATGTATATGAGTGTTTGTGTGTATGTATGTTTATGTGTGTATATATATGTATGTGTGTATGTGTGTGTATGCATGTATATGTGTGTGTAGGTATATGTGTGTGTGTATCAATGTGCGTGTGTATGTATGTATGTATATGTGTGTGCATGTGTATGTGTGTATATGGGTGTTTGTGTGTGTGTGTGTATGTGTGTTTGTATGTATATGTGTGTGTTTATGTATGTATATGTGTGTGTGTACATGTGTATATGTTAGTGTGTATGTGTGTATAAGTGTGTGTATGTGTGTATATGTTTGTGTGTATGTATGTATATGTGTGTGTGTGCATGTGTATATGTGTGTGTATGTGTGTGTATGTGTGTATAAGTGTATGTGTGTGTGTATATGTGTGTGTGTATGTGTGTATATGGGTGTTTGTGTGTGTGTGTATGTGTGTTTGTATGTATATGTGTGTGTTTATGTATGTATATGTGTGTGCATGTGTATATGTGTGTGTGTATGTGTGTATAACTGTATGTGTGTGTGTATATGTGTATATGTGTGTGTGTGCGCATGTGTATATGTGTGTGTGTATATATGGGTGTATGTGTGTGTGTATATGTGTGTGTGTATGTGTGTATATGGGTGTTTGTGTGTGTGTGTGTATGTGTGTTTGTATGTATATGTGTGTGTTTATGTATGTATATGTGTGTGCATGTGTATATGTGTGTGTGTATGTGTGTATAAGTGTATGTGTATGTGTATATGTGTGTGTGTGCGCATGTGTATATGTGTGTGTGTATATATGGGTGTTTGTGTGTATATATGGGTGTATGTATGTGAGTATATGTGTGAATTTTTGTTTGGGTATTTGTGTATGTGTATGTACTGTATGTATGTATGTATAGGTATTTGTATGTGTGTATATGTGTATGTACTGTATATATGTGTAACATAGTAACATAGGAGATGAGGTTTAAAGAAGGCGGATGTCAATTGAGTTCAACCAATAACGCTGGTTTTAAACCTCCCTAACAGGCCAGGTTTTCAAGATTACCTTTGATGAGAGCAGGTAAAAAAAACATCGGCTAGATTATGAGTTTTGCGTTATGAGTAAAAAAGCAGCGTTATGGGTTATAACGCTGCTTTTTTACTACCTTGTACTAGTCTTGTAGGTACAGCTGTACCGCAAACTTTTTTGGCCTTAACGCAAATTAACTGACGCAATTTGCGTAAAGTGTTTTTTCAATGGGACTTCCAAAGCGCCGATATTACAAGCTTTTTCTGGGAGGCCAAAAAGTGAGCGGTACAGCCTATCCCGCAAGATTCGTAACACATTCTAAAGTCAGTATTTATGAGTTTTACACTACAAAGCTGTAGCATAAAACTCATAACTAAAGTGCTAAAAAGTACACTAACACCCATAAACTACCTATTAACCCCTAAACCGAGGCCCTCCCACATCGCAAACACTAAAATAAAATTATAAACCCCTAATCTGCCGCTCCCGACATCGCCGCCACTATAATAAACATATAAACCCCTAAACCGCCGCACTCCTGCCTCGCAAACACTAGTTAACTATTATTAACCCCTAATCTGCTGTCCCTAACATCGCGGCAACCTACATTACAATTATTAACCCCTAATCTGCCGACTCCAATGTCGCCGCCACTATACTAAAGTTATTAACCCCTAAACCTAAGTCTAACCCTAACCTCCCCTAACAAATATAATTAAAATAAATCTAAAAAAACCCTACTATTAAGAACTAAATAATAACTATTTAGTAGCTATTCTAGTTAAAATAAATACAAATTTACCTGTAAAATAAAACCTAACCTGTCTTACACTAACACCTAACCTTAAACTACAATTAAATTAATTAAATACAGTTACCTAAATTACAAAAAAAACCCCACTAAATTACACAAAATAAAAAAAGAACTTATCAGATATTTAAACTAATTACACCTAATCTAATAGCCCTATCAAAATAAAAAAGCCCCCCAAAATAAAAAAAAAACCCTAGCCTACAATAAACTACCAATAGCCCTTAAATGAGCCTTTTGCGGGGCATTGCCCCAAAGAAATCAGCTCTTTTACCTGTAAAAAAAATACGAACACCCCCCCAACAGTAAAACCCACCAGCCACACTACCAAACCCCCAAATAAAAACCTAACTTAAAAACCTAAGCTCCCCATTGCCCTGAAAAGGGCATTTGGATGGGCATTGTCCTTAAAAGGGCATTTAGCTCTTTTTCAATTGCCCAAAGCTTAATCTAAAACTATAACCCACCCAATAAACCCTTAAAAATTCCTAACACTAACCCCTGAAGATCCACTTACAGTTTTGAAGAGCCAACATTCATCCTCAACGAAGCCGGGAGAAGTCCTCAGCGAAGCGGCAAGAAGTCTTCAACGAACCCGGGAGAAGTCTTCATCCAAGCCGGCAGAAGTGGTCCTCCAGACGGGCAGAAGTCTTCTTCTAGACGGCATCTTCTATCTTCATCCATCCGGCGCGGAGCGGCACCATCTTCAAGACATCTGGCACGGAGCATCCTCTTCTTCCGACAACTAAAGACGAATGAAGGTTCCTTTAAATTACGTCATCCAAGATGGCGTCCCTTTTAATTCCGATAGAAATCAGCCAATCGGAATTAAAGGTGAAAAAATCCTATTGGCTGATTGTCAGGTTTTTTTTCCCTGTTTTGTTTGCCATGTGCTGCTGGCAGCCGTTTTACTCACCTCTCTTGCTGACTCTGGTGCATACTGTGTGATGCTGCTCATTTCCTGCACTTCCTTTTATGGCCAGACTGGTGTACATCATCCATGTGAGACAAGATGCAGTCTTAGAATTGTGATGTCATCACTTATTATTTAAAGGGCCTCTGTTCTGTATGCTTTGCCCTTGCGTTGTCTCAGACCTGTTCGTGAGTGCTCCTGTGTATTACCTGGCTGTCTGACGTCCTTCCTGGTTCCTGATCCCTGGCTTGTTCCTGACTCTGCTGTTCTCCTTGTTCCTGATTCTGGCTCGTCTGACTATTTACTTTGGCTCCTGACTCAGCTCGTCTGACTATTCACTTTGGCTCCTTACTCGGCTCGTCTGACTACCAGCTCTGGTTTTAATTCCTGGCTTGTTATTTGACTTGTGGACTTTTTATTATTTTTTTCTATTAATAAAGGTGTGATTATTTTTGCACTTCTCATCTCAGTCTGATTCCTGGCATCCTGACATTACGCAATTGACATGAATCCTGATGGTGCTAATAATCCACCTTTACCTGCCATAATTTCCAGGATGGATGAACAGGATCACCACTTGGATCAATTTGCACTAGCCCTGCAAACCCTGCTTACTCACACTGCACATTTGGACCAAAGTGTCCCAAAAGTTATCGCTGCTCCTGTTTCTGCTGCTGCACATAGTCCTACCAGGAGCATGTCTGGTTCTGCACCTCTACCTCAGCGATATGGAGGCGATCCTAATTAGTGCAGAGGGTTTTTGAACCAGGTGGGCATTTACTTTGAGATGTTACCTCAGGCGTTTCCCTCTGACAGAGCTAAGGTGGGATTTCTCATCTCGTTACTCTCTGACACAGCTCTTGCCTGGGATAATCCCTTGTGGGAGACTAATAAACCTGTGATTTCAAATTACCCTGAATTTATGGCTTCCTTTCGAAGGGTATTTGATGTTCCGGCTCGCTCCTCCTCTGCTGCTAAACGAGTCATGTCCATTCAGCAAAGTACAAGATCTGTTGCTCAGTATGCCATTGAGTTCCGTATGCTTGCCGCAGAGGTAGGTTCGAACAATGAAGCCCCTGTTGCCGCCTTCTTTCATGGGCTCTCTGATGCGATTAAAGACGAAGTTGCTGCCAGAGATTTACCAGAGGATCTCGAGGCATTGGTGTCTTTTTTTTATCCTAATTGACATCAGACTCAGAGAGAGTCCCTCTTTCAAGGAGCGCTTGCGGAAGCCTCCTTTTTCGTTGTCTCCTACGTGTTCGTTCCCACCCATGCCTCCCTCTCCTCCCATGCCTCCTGGCCCCGAGTCACCAGGTACTGCTGAGCCGATGCAGTTGGGATTCACGCATCTCTCCGCGGCGGAGAGGGACTTTAGGAGGAGGGAGGGGCTCTGCCTCTATTGTGGGTTACAGGGCCACCTTTTGAAGTCTTGTCCTACACGGCCGGGAAACGCTCACACCTAAGGTCCTGTCGGGGGCAGACCTTGGGTGGTTTATCCTCGTCCCCGGAACCGCTAAAGGAGAAACCTTTAGTCATGGTTGTCCTTTCCTGGGTGGACTCCTCCATAGTCACCCAGGCTCTTGTTTACTCTGGTGCTGCAGGCTATTTCATTGACAGTGCTTTTGTATCAAAGCACTCCATTCCTGTTTTGCTTCGGTGCATTCCGCTTGCTATTGAGGCCATTGATGGCAGGCCCTTTCAGCCCGCACTCATTACTCACGAAACTGCTCTGTTATCCATGGCTGTTGGGGCTCTCCATTTTGAAACCCTCCAGTTCCAGGTGATAAACTCTCCGCATTTTCCGTTTTTTCTGGGTTATCCCTGACTCCAAAAGCACAATCCCAGTCTCGACTGGCACAGGTCCAAAATTTTGTTGTGGTCTCCGCAATGTATTTCCACTTGTCTTCGGAAACCAGCTAAAGTCTTGTGCACTTCTTCGGTATCTCAATTGCCAGAGGAGTACCGAGAGTTCCTAGACATTTTTGACAAGGTGCGTGCCGGTATGTTGGCTCCTCACCGGTCTTACGATTGTGCCATAGACCTGCAACCTGGAACCATTACTCCTCGGGGCCGGGTTTACCCTCTGTCTGTTGCAGAGAATTGTGCTATGGAGGAGTATGTTGCTAATGCTCTGTCGCGGGGGATCATCCGCAAATCCTGCTCTCCTGCAGGGGCTGGCTTCTTCTTTGTGAAGAAAAAGGGTGGCGAGTTAAGACCATGCATCGATTATAGGGGTCTTAGTTGTCTTACCATTAAGAATGCTTACCCTATTCCGCTCATTACAGAACTCTTTGACAGCCTCAAGGGAGCTACGGTCTTTACTAAACTTTATTTGAGAGGAGCGTACAATCTCATTAGGATCAAGGAGGGCCATGAATGGAAAACAGCATTTAACACCAGGAGCGGGCATTATGAGTATCTTGTAATGCCCTTTGGCCTATGTAATGCTCCTGATGTTTTTCAGGAATTTATTAATGATGTCTTACAAGATATGTTGCAACAGTGTGTTGTGGTGTACTTAGACGACATCCTCATACACTCACCCACACTTGAGGCTCATCGTTCTGATGTTACATGGGTTCTTCAGAGACTACGTGAGAATGGCCTGTTTTGTTAACTCGAGAAACGTGAGTTCCATCAGACTCAAGTAACCTTCCTAGGTTATGTTATCTCCATTTCAGGGTTCTCCATGGATCCTGACAAGTTATCTGCAGTTCTGCAGTGGCCTCGCCCAGTTGGTCTTCGGTCTATTCAACGTTTTTTGGGGTTTGCCAATTACTATAGAAAGTGTATTAAAAACTTTTCTCCCTTGGTCAAACCTATCACAGACATGACCCGTAAAGAGAATGATCCATTCCATTGGTCACCTACTGCCATTAAGGCTTTGATAGTCTTAAGACTGCCTTTGCTGCTGCTCCAGTTCTGGCTCATCCTAACCCTGTCCTGCCTTTCGTTCTTGAGGTCAATGCGTCTGAGACTGGAGTAGGTGCCCTCTTTTCTCAACGTCCTACGCCTGACGGTTCCTTGCATCCGTGTGGTTTCTTCTCTAAGATATTGTCTCCAGCGGAGTGCAATTATGAAATTGGCGACAGGGAATTACTGGCCATAATTTTGACACTCAAGGAATGGAGGCATCTTCTCAAGGGTACTAGCGTGCCAGTGCTCATTCTTACTGACCACAAGAATTTAACTTATCTATCTGAAGCAAAACGTTTGTTGCCCTGACAGGTCAGATGGGCGCTATTTTTGTCTCGGTTTAATTATGTGGTCTCCTACCTGCCTGGTAGTAAGAATATTAGGGCTGATGCCCTCTCTCAACAATTTTCGCATCTGTCCAAGGAGGAGTCTGTAACTACTCCAGTTATAGCTCCTGACCATATTTTGGCTGCCATACATACTAATCTGACTTCTCCCTTGGGGGAGGAGATCCTGGCTGCATAAAACCAATGCACCTCCTGAGAAACCTAGTGGTAAGTGTTTTGTTCCTGAGAATCTTCAAACTAAACTTTTGCACACTTACCACTATCCTAAAGCCGCAGGTCACCCAGGCAAGAATCAAATGATTTGGTCTGTCATTTGACAATGCTGGTGGCCAGGTCTTCATTCTGATGTTGCTGCGTATGTTGCCTCCTGCTCAGTTTGTGCACAGAATAAGACTCCTCAACGTCTTCCTGTGGGTCTTCTTCAACCTATTGCTAATGGTGACTGTCCTTGGACACATCTTTCCATGGACTTCATTGTCGAGCTCCCTGTTTCCAATGGCAATACTGTTATCCTTATGGTGGTTGACATTGCATTCCCTTGAAGAAGTTGCCTACTGCTCAGGAGCTTGCTTCAATTTTTTCCCAGGAGGTCTTCCTTTTACATGGGTTACCTAAGGAGATAGTGTCGGAAAAGGGTAGCCAGTTTGTCTCCAGATTTTGGCGTTCCTTTTGTGCTCAAATGGGGATCCAGCTTTTCTTCTCCTCTGCATATCACCCTCAATCCAATGGGGCTGCAGAACGGTCTAATCAAGCTCTGGAACAGTTCCTCCGTTGCTATGTCTCAGATCACCACAATAATTGGTCTGAACTGTTACCTTGGGCAGAGTTTGCTCGTAATAGTGCTATTAATGCTTCCTCCAAGTTATCCCCGTTCATGGCGAATTATGGGTTTCAACCATCCTTGTTGCCCGATTCATTCATGTCTCAGGGTATTCCGGCTTTGGAGGAGCATCTCCGGCAACTCCGTTCCACGTGGGTGCAGATTCAGGATTGCCTTCATCGTTCTATGCAGCACCAAAAGTTCCAGGCTGATCGTAGGCATCTGCCTGCACCTTCCTACCAGGTTGGTGAGAGAGTTTTGCTGTCCTCCCGCAACTTAAACCTTCATGTGCCTTCCAATAAACTGGCTCCCAATTATGTTGGTCTTTTTCGAATACTCCGACGGGTCTTGACCTTCCTCCTGCAATGCGCATCTCCAATGTTTTTCATGTCTCCCTCTTGAAACTATAGGTTTGTAATTGGTTTACCACTGGGTTGCCTCATCCCCGTCCTATCTTTGTTGACAACCATGAGGAGTATGAGGTCAGCAGCATTATTGACTCTCATATGTCCAGGGGCCGCGTACAGTATTTGGTTCACTGGAGGGGCTACGGTCCGGGGGAGCATTCATGGGTTCTCTCCTCTTATGTTCATGCTCCCGTCCTCCTCCGTGCCTTCCATGCCCGTTTCCCCAATAAGTCTTTTGTCCTCCCGTGGGGGAGGGGGGAGTGTCATGTTCTGTCTCAGGATATCTTGTGAGAGCCTCATTGTCTGGAACAGTTGCTTTAAAGGAAGATTAGTAGAAGCCATATAGATTGAAAATATATCAGATTTCTTAAAATAACAAAATACTTTGATTAAGCAAATACTTGCAGGGTATATTTAAATGTGCTACTCAGGTATGTTAAGTCCACATACGGCAGGAGTGGAAATAAACAAACAAAGTAAGCAGAAATGCAGATTCAAAAAGGAAAGTCTTTCTCCTGGTAATAACTGAAATGCAGGATTTGCACAAGGCAGGAAACAACTTGTAAACAGGTAGCAGGTTTAAAGGTAAAGTCTTCCTGCTGGTAATAACTGAAGTGCAGGAATTGCACAAGGCAGGAAACAAACTTGTAAACAGGTGCAAAGGTGAAGTCTTTCTCCAAATAAGTACAGAAGTACAGGAAACAGGTTCTGACTTGTGACAAAACAGATCCAATGTGAAGGCCACATGCAGTCTAACAGCCAGCCTTAAATAGGGAGGATTTGCACAGGATTGGTTCTGAGAAAATCCAAAATTGAGAACACCTGTGTGTTGCACAGGTGTAATTACAAGTAAGGCAAATCCTCATATAACAGATTAAAAAGTTGCATGCTATTGCTAGAACTGACTGTGGCTCAACAAGCAAGAAAACTGGAATAGTAGCCACAGAACCACAGGTTCAAATCCCTGCACAGCCCTTTCGAGCGGAATGCCTCACAGACCTTTTCTTTTACTTTTTAGTCTGGAGGCTTGGTTCATGACATTGAGGGGAGGCTACTGTCAGGGTTTTTTTCCCTGTTTTGTTTGCCATGTGCTGCTGGCAGCCATTTTACTCACCTCTCTTGCTGACTCTGGTGCATACTGTGTGATGCTGCTCATTTCCTGCACTCCCTTTTATGGCCAGACTGGTGTACATCATCCATGTGAGACAGGATGCAGTCTCAGAATTGTGATGTCATCACTTATTATTTAAAGGGCCTCTGTTCAGTATGCTTTGCCCTTGCGTTGTCTCAGACCTGTTCGTGAGTGCTCCTGTGTATTACCTGGCTGTCTGACGTCCCTCCTGGTTCCTGATCCCTGACTTGTTACTGACTCTGCTGTTCTCTTTGTTCCTGATTCCGGCTCGTCTGACTATTTATTTTGGCTCCTGACTCGGCTCGTCTGACTATTCACTTTGGCTCCTGACTCGGCTCGTCTGACTACCAGCTCTGGTTTTGATTCCTGGCTTTTTATTTGACTTGTGGACTTTTTATTATTTTTTTGCTATTAATAAAGGTGTGATTATTTTTGCACTTCTCGTCTCAGTCTGATTCCTGGCATCCTGACACTGATGCAATCAGCCAATAGGATTGAACTTCAATCCTATTGGCTGATCCAATCAGCCAATAGGATTAAACTTGCATTCTATTGGATGTTCTAATCAGCCAATAGAATGCGAGCTCAATCATATTGGCTGATCGGATCAGCCAATAGGATTGAAGCTCAATCCTATTGGCTGATTGCATCAGCCAATAGGAGTTTTTCACCTTTTATTCCGATTGGCTGATAGAATTCTATCAGCCAATCGGAATTAAAGGGACCCATCTTGGATGACGTCATTTATAGGAACCTTCATTCGTCTTTAGTCATCGGAACAAGAGGATGCTCCGTGCTGGATGTCTTGAAGATGGAGCCGCTCTGCGCCAGATGGATGAAGATAGAAGATGCCATCTGGATGAAGACTTCTGCTCATCTGGAGGACCACTTCTGCCGGCTTGGATGAAGACTTCTCCCGGCTTCGTTGAGGATGGATGTCGGCTCTTCAAAACTGTAAGGGTGTTAGGTTTTTTTAAGGGTTTATTGGTTGGGTTTTAGTTTTAGATTAGGGTTTGGGCAATTGAAAAAGAGCTAAATGCCCTTTTAAGGGCAATGCCCATCCAAATGCCCTTTTAAGGGCAACGGGGAGCTTCATTTTTTTTAATTAGATTTTTATTTGGGGGGTTGGTTGTGCGGGTGGTGGGTTTTACTGTTGGGGGGTTGTTTGTATTTTTTTACAGGTAAAAGAGCTGATTTCTTTGGGGCAATGCCCCACAAAAGACCCTTTTAAGGGCTATTGGCAGTTAATTGTATGCTAGGGTTTTTTTTTATTTTGATAGGGCTATTAGATTAGGTGTAATTAGTTTAAATATCTGATCATTTCTTTTTTTATTTTGTGTAATTTAGTGGGGGGTTTTGTAATTTAGGTAATTGTATTTAATTAATTTAATTGTAGTCTAATGTTAGGTGTTAGTGTAAGACAGGTTAGGTTTTATTTTACAGGTAAATTTGTATTTATTTTAACTAGGTAGCTAGTAAATAGTTAATAGCTATTTAGTAACTATTCTACCTAGTTAAAATGAATACAAACTTGCCTGTGAATTAAAAATAAACCCTAAGCTAGCTACAATGTAACTATTAGTTATATTGTAGTTAGCTTAGGGTTTATTTTACAGTTAAGTATTTAGTTTTAAATAAAAATTATTTAGGTAATGATAGTAATTTTTATTTAGATTTCTTTTAATAATATTTAAGTTAAAGGGTGTTAGGGTTAGACTTAGGGTTAGGTTTAGGGGTTTATAACTTTAGTATAGTGGCAGAAACATTGAGGGCGGCAGATTAGGTGTTAATAAATGTAGGTAGGTGGCAGCAATATTAGGGGCGGCAGATTAGGGGTTAATAATATTTAACTAGTGTTTGCGATGCGGGAGTGCGGCGGTTTAGGGGTTAATATGTTTATTATAGTAGCAGCGATGTCCGGAGCGGCAGACTAGGGGTTAATAAATGTAGGTAGGTTGCGTCGACATTGGGTGCAGGAGATTAGGGGTTAATACTTATAATATAGGGGGCAGCGATGTTGGGGGCAGCAGATTAGGGGTTAATAAGTATAATGTAGGTGGCGGTGATGTCTGGAGCGGCAGATTAGGGGTTAATAAGTATAATGTAGGTGTTGGCGATGTCGGGGGCCGCAGATTAGGGGTTAATAAGTGTAAGATTAGGGGTGTTTAGACTCTGGGTTCACGTTAGGGTGTTAGGTGTTAACATAAATTTAGTTTCCCCATAGGAATCAATGGGGCTGCATTATGGAGCTTTAGGCTGCTTTATTGCAGGTGTTAGGCTTTTTTTCAGCCGGCTCTCTCCATTGATTTCTATGGGGAAATCGTGCTCAAGCACGTACAACCAGCTTAACACTGACTTAAGCAGCGCTGGTATTGGAGTGTGGTATGGAGCTCAATTTTGCTCTATTCTTACTTCTTGCCTGTTAACGCCGGGTTTATGAAAACCTGTAATACAAGGGCTGTAGGAAAGTGGGCGGTGACAATAACGTGCAAGTTATGCCGCACAGCTAATAACGCAAAACTCGTAATCTAGCCGCATGCTTACTAATCAGCTGATTATTTTACCTGTGCTCTAGTTCAGATATCCTCAAAATCTGGCCTGTTATGGAGCCTGAGTACTGGTTTGAAAACCATTAAACTATACTGATCCTACTTGATTTAGAATAAAGCAGCTTCGATTGATCTTAAAAGGACACTATACACTAGATTTTTCTTTACATTTTTTGTAGATGATCCACTTATATAGCCCATCTCAGAGTGTTTTTGTAACAATGTATAGTTTTGCTTATTTTTTAATAACATTGTGCTGATTGTAAGAATCCTAACCAAGCCCCAAAGTGTAAGATGTATACTTAGGTCTACATACTCCAGCTTGCTCCTGTTTGTATAATCTGTCTTTTCATAAGCAGGGGAGGGAGGTGGCGGGAGAGTCCGCTGTTACTGTTTTCCCAACCCCAGCCTAACTTCATCAACAGTGCTCAACTGGAAGCTTCTAAATACGTTTTTAAAAGGTTTTATACTGGATTTTTATATCAGTATCTGTACATATTCTTCATTATAATAGTGTCTGTTACATGCAGTTATGTGACAATTAGTGTATACTGTATATTTATATCAGTATCAGTACATATTCTGTATAGTAGTGTCTATTACATGCAGTTATATGACAATTAGTGTATACTGTATATTTATATCAGTATCTGTGCATATTCTGTATAGTAGTGTCTATTACATGCAGTTATATGACAATTAGTATATACTGTATATTTATATCAGTATCTGTACTTATTCTGTATAGTAGTGTCTATTACATGCAGTTATATGACAATTAGTGTATACTGTATATTTATATCAGTATCTGTACATATTCTGTATAGTAGTGTCTGTTACATGCAGTTATATGACAATTAGTGTATACTGTATATTTATATCAGTATCTGTACATATTCTGTATAGTAGTGTCTATTACATGCAGTCATATGACAATTAGTGTATACTGTATATTTATATCAGTATCTGTACATATTCTGTATAGTAGTGTCTATTACATGCAGTTATATGACAATTAGTGTATATACAGTATATTTATATCAGTATCTGTACATATTCTGTATAGTAGTGTCTGTTACATGCAGTTATATGACAATTAGTGTATACTGTATATTTATATCAGTATCTGTACATATTCTGTATAGTAGTGTCTATTACATGCAGTTATATGACAATTAGTGTATAATGTATATTTATATCGGTATCTGTACATATTCTGTATAGTAGTGTCTATTACATGCAGTTATATGACAATTAGTGTATACTGTATATTTATATCAGTATCTGTACATATTCTGTATAGTAGTGTCTATTACATGCAGTTATATGACAATTAGTGTATACTGTATATTTATATCAGTATCTGTACATATTCTGTATAGTAGTGTCTATTACATGCAGTTATATGACAATTAGTGTATACTGTATATTTATATCAGTATCTGTACATATTCTGTATAGTAGTGTCTATTACATGCAGTTATATGACAATTAGTGTATATACAGTATATTTATATCAGTATCTGTACATATTCTGTATATTAGTGTCTATTACATGCAGTTATATGACAATTAGTATATACTGTATATTTATATCAGTATCTGTACATATTCTGTATAGTAGTGTCTATTACATGCAGTTATATGACAATTAGTATATACTGTATATTTATATCAGTATCTGTACATATTCTGTATAGTAGTGTCTATTACATGCAGTTATATGACAATTAGTGTATACTGTATATTTATATCAGTATCTGTACATATTCTGTATAGTAGTGTCTATTACATGCAGTTATATGACAATTAGTGTATACTGTATATTTATATCAGTATCTGTACATATTCTGTATAGTAGTGTCTATTACATGCAGTTATATTACAATTAGTGTATACTGTATATTTATATCAGTATCTGTACATATTCTGTATAGTAGTGTATATTGCATGCAGTTATATGTAATTAGTGTATACTGTATATTTATATCAGTATCTGTACATATTCTGTATAGTAGTGTCTGTTACATGCAGTTATATGTAATTAGTGTATACTGTATATTTATATCAGTATCTGTACATATTCTGTATAGTAGTGTCTGTTACATGTAGTTATATGACAATTAGTGTATATACAGTATATTTATATCAGTATCTGTACATATTCTGTATAGTAGTGTCTGTTACATGCAGTTATATGACAACTAGTGTATACTGTATATTTATATCAGTATCTGTACATATTCTGTATAGTAGTGTCTATTACATGCAGTTATATGACAATTAGTGTATACTGTATATTTATATCAGTATCTGTACATATTCTGTATAGTAGTGTCTGTTACTTGCAGTTATATGACAATTAGTGTATACTGTATATTTATATCAGTATCTGTACATATTCTGTATAGTAGTGTCTATTACATGAAGTTATATGAAAATTAGTGTATACTGTATATTTATATCAGTATCTGTGCATATTCTGTATAGTAGTGTCTATTACATGCAGTTATATGACAATTAGTATATACTGTATAATTATATCAGTATCTTTACATATTCTGTATAGTAGTGTCTATTACATGCAGTTATATGACAATTAGTGTATACTGTATATTTATATCAGTATCTGTACATATTCTGTATAGTAGTGTCTATTACATGCAGTTATATGACAATTAGTGTATACTGTATATTTATATCAGTATCTGTACATATTCTGTATAGTAGTGTCTATTACATGCAGTTATATGACAATTAGTGTATACTGTATATTTATATCAGTATCTGTACTTATTCTGTATAGTAGTGTATCTTACATGCAGTTATATGACAATTAGTGTATACTGTATATTTATATCAGTATCTGTACATATTCTATATAGTAGTGTCTATTACATGCAGTTATATAACAATTAGTGTATACTGTATATTTATATCAGTATCTGTACATATTCTTTATAGTAGTGTCTGTTACATGCAGTTATATGACAATTAGTGTATACTGTATATTTATATCAGTATCTGTACATATTCTGTATAGTAGTGTCTATTACATGCAGTTATATGACAATTAGTGTATACTGTATATTTATATCAGCATCTGTACATATTCTGTATAGTAGTGTCTGTTACATGCAGTTATATGACAATTAGTATATACTGTATATTTATATCAGCATCTGTACATATTCTGTATAGTAGTGTCTGTTACATGCAGTTATATGACAATTAGTGTATACTGTATATTTATATCAGCATCTGTACATATTCTGTATAGTAGTGTCTGTTACATGCAGTTATATGACAATTAGTATATACTGTATATTTATATCAGTATCTGTACATATTCTGTATAGTAGTGTCTATTACATGCAGTTATATGACAATTAGTGTATACTGTATATTTATATCAGTATCTGTACATATTCTGTATAGTAGTGTCTATTACATGCAGTTATATGACAATTAGTGTATACTGTATATTTATATCAGTATCTGTACATATTCTGTATAGTAGTGTCTATTACATGCAGTTATATGACAATTAGTGTATACTGTATATTTATATCAGTATCTGTACATATTATGTATAGTAGTGTCTATTACATGCAGTTATATGACAATTAGTATATACTGTATATTTATATCAGTATCTCTACATATTCTTTATAGTAGTGTCTATTACATGCAGTTATATGACAATTAGTGTATACTGTATATTTATATCAGTATCTCTACATATTCTTTATAGTAGTGTCTATTAAATGCAGTTATATGACAATTAGTGTATACTGTATATTTATATCAGTATCTGTACATATTCAGTATTGTAGTGTCTGTTACATGCAGTTATATGACAATTAGTGTATACTGTATATTTATATTAGTATCTGTACATATTCAGTATAGTAGTGTCTGTTACATGCAGTTATATGACAATTAGTGTATACTGTATATTTATATCAGTATCTGTACATATCCTGTATAGTAGTGTCTATTACATGCAGTTATATGACAATTATTGTATACTGTATATTTATATCAGTATCTGTACATATTCTGTATATAGTAGTGTCTATTACATACAGTTATATGACAATTAGTGTATACTGTATATTTATATCAGTATCTGTACATATTCTGTATAGTTGTGTCTATTACATGCAGTTATATGACAATTAGTGTATACTGTATATTTATATCAGTATATGTACATATTCTGTATACTAGTGTCTATTACATGCAGTTATATGACAATTAGTGTATACTGTATATTTATATCAGTATCTGTACATATTCTGTATAGTAATGTCTATTACATGCAGTTATATGACAATTAGTGTATACTGTATATTTATATCAGTATCTGTACATATTCTGTATAGTAGTGTCTATTACATGCAGTTATATGACAATTAGTGTATACTGTATATTTATATCAGTATCTGTACATATTCTGTATAGTAGTGTCTGTTACATGCAGTTATATGACAATTAGTGTATACTGTATATTTATATCAGTATCTGTGCATATTCTGTATAGTAGTGTCTGTTTCATGCAGTTATATGACAATTAGTGTATACTGTATATTTATATCAGTATCTGTACATATTCTGTATAGTAGTGTCTATTAGATGCAGTTATATGACAATTAGTGTATACTGTATATTTATATCAGTATCTGTACACATTCTGTATAGTAGTGTCTATTAGATGCAGTTATATGACAATTAGTGTATACTGTATATTTATATCAGTATCTGTATATATTCTGTATAGTAGTGTCTATTACATGCAGTTATATGACAATTAGTGTATACTGTATATTTATATCAGTATCTGTACATATTCTGTATAGTAGTGTCTGTTACCTGCAGTTATATGACAATTAGTGTATACTGTATATTTATATCAGTATCTGTACATATTCTGTATAGTAGTGTCTGTTACATGCAGTTATATGACAATTAGTGTATACTGTATATTTATATCAGTATATGTACATATTCTGTATAGTAGTGTCTATTACATGCAGTTATATGACAATTAGTGTATACTGTATATTTATATCAGTATCTGTACATTTTCTGTATAGTATAGTCTGTTACATGCAGTTATATGACAATTAGTGTATACTGTATATTTATATCAGTATCTGTACATATTCTGTATAGTAGTGTCTATTACATGCAGTTATATGACAATTAGTGTATACTGTATATTTATATCAGTATCTGTACATATTATGTATAGTAGTGTCTATTACATGCAGTTATATGACAATTAGTGTATACTGTATATTTATATCAGTATCTCTACATATTCTTTATAGTAGTGTCTGTTACATGCAGTTATATGACAATTAGTGTATACTGTATATTTATATTAGTATCTGTACATATTCAGTATAGTAGTGTCTGTTACATGCAGTTATATGACAATTAGTGTATACTGTATATTTATATCAGTATCTGTACATATCCTGTATAGTAGTGTCTATTACATGCAGTTATATGACAATTAGTGTATACTGTATATTACATCAGTATCTGTACATATTCTGTATTACTTGAGATTAAAGAATCTGTACTGGGATATTGGGATTAACTGGTGAGTAAGGATGCTGTTCTTGTATTATTGGATGTACTTGTGAGTAAAGAAGCTGTACTGGGATGTTGGGATGTACTGGTGAGTAAGGATGCTGTTTTTGGACTATTGGATATGCTTGTGAGTAAAGAAGCTGTACTGGGATGTTGGGATGTACTGGTGAGTAAGGATGCTGTTCTTGAATTATTGGATATGCTTGTGAGTAAAGAAGCTGTACTGGGATGTTGGGATGTATTGGTGAGTAAGGATGCTGTTCTTGGATTATTGGATGTACTTGTGAGTAAAGAAGCTATTCTGGGATGTTGGGGTGAACTGGTGAGTAAGGATGCTGTTCTTGTATTATTGGATTTACTTGAGATTAAAGAATCTGTACAGAGGATATTGGGATTAATTGGTGAGTAAGGAGGCTATTCTTGGATTTTTGGATGTACTTGTGAGTAAAGAGGTTATTCTGGGATGTTGGGATGTACTGGTGAGTAAGGATGCTGTTTTTGGATTATTGGATGTGCTTGTGAGTAAAGAAGCTGTACTGGGATGTTGGGATGTACTGGTGAGTAAGGATGGTGTTTTTGGATTTTTGGTTGTACTTGTTAGTAAAGAAGCTGTACTGGGATATTGGGATGTATTGGTGAGTAAGGATGCTGTTCTTGGATTATTGGATGTATTTGTGAGTAAAGAAGCTATTCTGGGATGTTGGGATGTACTGGAGAGTAAAGATGCTTTTTTTTATTAATGGGTGTACTTGTGAGTAAAGAATCTGTACTGGGATGTTGGGATGTACTGGTGAGTAAAGATGCTTTTTTTTTATTATTGGATGTACTTGTGAGTAAAGAATCTGTACTGAGATGTTGGGATGTGCTGTGAGTATGGATGCTGTTCTTGTATTATTGGATGTACTTGTGAGAATAGAAGCTATACTGGGATGTTGGGATGTACTGGTGAGTAAGGAAGCTGTTCTTGGATTTTTGATCTACTTGTGAGTAAATAAACTGTAATGGAATGTTGGGATGTACTGGTGAGTAAGGATGCTGTTCTTGGATTGTTGGATGTACTTGTGAGTAAAGAAGTTATTCTGGGATGTTGGGATGTACTTGTGAGTAAGGATGCTGTTCTTGGATTATTGGATGTACTTGTGAGTAAGGAAGCTGTACTGGAATGTTGGGATGTACTGGTGAGTAAGGATGCTGTTGTTGGATTATTGATTGATCTTATGAGTAAAGAAGCTGTACTAGTATGTTGGGATGAACTGGTGAGTAAGGATGCTGTTCGTAGATTATTGTATGTGCTTGTGAGTAAGGAAGCTGTACTGGGATGTTGGGATGAACTGGTGAGTAAGGATGCTGTTCTTGGATTATTGGATGTACTTCTGAGTAAAGAAGCTATACTGGGATGTTGGGATGTACTGGTGAGTAAGGATGCTGTACTTAGATTATTGGGTGTACTTGTGAGTAAAGAAGTTATTCTGGGATGTTGGGATGAACTGGTGAGTAAGGATGCTGTTCTTGGATTATTGGTTGTACTTGTGAGTAAATAAGCTATACTGGGATGTTGGGATGTACTGGTGAGTAAGGATGCTGTACTTAGATTATTGGGTGTACTTGTGAGTAAGGAAGCTGTGCTGGGATGTTGGGATGTACTGGTGAGTAAGGATGCTGTTCTTAGATTATTGGATGTACTTGTGAGTAAGGAAGCTGTACTGGGATATTGGGATTAACTGGTGAGTAAGGATGCTGCATAGGAAAGAAGGTTCCGGCTAACTGTAGGAAGACTCTCCAGACGTGAGTATATAAATTCAAAAGATTCTTTATTAATGCACCATGCACTAAAAACAAGTAATGGACAATAGCAGAATGACCACTACAAAAACAATATAGTGGTCACAAAAAAGGCAGCAACAGCAGACGCGTTTCATGCTGGGCCTCCGCACTTTATCACTGCTTGATAAGCGTAACTGCCTGCAGTCTATTTAAAGAGACATACAATTCAAAAATAGACATCACCTGTAATTATTCAATTGTAAAGTGTCAAAGAAATGTTCCCATATTAACAGACATCAAATGTGCAGAACACAGGACAGAATGTATCTAAGTTATGTAAATAAACAGTAAATGGACAAAAGAGAAAGGGGAGAAAAATAAATAAATACTGACAAAAATAATAATAAAAATAAAATAAAAAAGTATATATAAAAAATAATAAAAAATAAAAAGTAAAAAATAAAGAATAAAGATAAAATGTAAATTAAAAAGTGGATAAAAGTAAAAGAGAAAGAAAAAAGAAAAGAGAAAAAAGAAGAAGAAAGAAGAAAGAAATAAGGAATAAGGAATAAAAATAATAATAAAAAAAATTAAAAAAAAATGTATATAACACTCTCAATCTTATTATATATTTAACAATTATCAATAGCTAATACTTTAATAGTTGCATATCATTTGCAATTAAATGTTAGAAATATTGTTCTTTAAACTCTATAACAAATCCTATTATATAAAGTTTATTTAAACAAAAACATTGACATCTGCCTCTACGTTTAAACCTAATGGGATCCTAGTGTTGAGATAGAATATCCATCTAACCTCCTTTTTGCTTAGACAATATTCTCTATCCCCCCCTCTCTTAGAGAAGGGAACATGATCAATAGCTTGAAAGCTGGCTAAGCTAGAGTCTCCCAGATGTTCAAATTTAAAATGGGTAGCTACAGAGGTAAACACCTCAGGGTCCTCAATGTCCCTGATGTGTTCCAGCACCCGATCTCTTAACCTCCGCTTAGTTTTCCCCAAATATTGTATTTTACATTCTTGAGTAAGTGAGTAAGGATGGTGTTCTTGTATTATTGGATGTACTTATGAGTTAAAAAAGCTGTACTGGGATGTTGGGATGTACTGGTGAGTAAGGATGCTGTTCTTGGATTTTTGTATGTACTTGTGAGTAAATAAACTGTAATGGGATGTTGGGATGTACTGGTGAGTAAGGATGCTGTTCTTAGATTCTTGGATATACTTGTGAGTAAAGAAGCTACACTGGGATGTTGGGATGAACTGTGAGTAAGGATTTTGTTCTTGGATTATTGGATGATCTTGTGAGTAAAGAAGCTGTACTGGGATGTTGGGATGAACTGGTGAGTAAGGATGCTGTTTCTGTATTTTTGGATGTACTTGTGATTAAATAATCTGTACTGGGATGTTGGGATGAACTGTGAGTAAGGATTTTGTTCTTGGATTATTGGATGATCTTGTGAGTAAAGAAGCTGTACTGGGATGTTGGGATGAACTGGTGAGTAAGGATGCTGTTTCTGTATTTTTTGGATGTACTTGTGATTAAATAATCTGTACTGGGATGTTGGGATGAACTGGTGAGTAAGGATGCTGTTTGTAGATTATTTTATGTGCTTGTGAGTAAGGAAGCTGTACTGGGATGTTGGGGTGAACTGGTGAGTAAGGATGCTGTTTCTGTATTTTTGGATGTACTTGTGATTAAATAATCTGTACTGGGATGTTGGGATGAACTGTGAGTAAGGATGCTGTTCTTTGATTATTGGATGTGATTGTGAGTAAAGAAGCTGTACTGGGATGTTGGGATGTACTCGTGTAAGGATGCTGTTCTTGGAATATTGGATATGCTTGTGAGTAAAGAATCTGTACTGGGATGTTGGGATGTACAGGTGAGTAAGGATGCTGTTCTTGGACTATTGGATATGCTTGTGAGTAAAGAATCTGTACTGGGATGTTGGGATGTACTGGTGAGTAAGGATGCTGTTCTTGGAATATTGGATATGCTTGTGAGTATAGAATCTGTACTGGGATGTTGGGATGTACTGGTGAGTAAGGATGGTGTTCCTGGACTATTGGATATGCTTGTGAGTAAAGAATCTGTACTGGGATTCTGGGATGTACTGGTGAGTAAGGATTCTGTTCTTGGATTATTGGATGTACTTGTGAGTAAAGAAGCTGTACTGGGATGTTGGGATGTACTGGTGAGTAAGGATGCTGTTCTTGTATTATTGGATGTACTTGTGAGTAAAGAAGCTGTACTGGGATGTTGGGATGTACAGGTGAGTAAGGATGCTGTTCTTGTATTATTGGATGTACTTGTGAGTAAAGAAGCTGCACTGGGATGTTGTGGTGTACTGGTGAGTAAGGATGCTGTTTTTGGACTATTGGATATGCTTGTGAGTAAAGAAGCTGTACTGGGATGTTGGGATGTACTGGTGAGTAAGGATTCTGTTCTTGGATTATTGGATGTACTTGTGAGTAAAGAAGTTATTCTGGGATGTTGGGATGTACTGCTGAGTATGGATGCTGTTCTTGTATTTTTGGATGTACTTGTGAGTAAAGAAGCTGTACTGGGATGTTGGGATTAACTGGTGAGTAAGGATGCTGTTCTTGTATTATTGGATAAACTTGTGAGTAAAGAAGCTACACTGGGATGTTGGGATGTACTGAGTAAGGATGCTGTTTTTGGATTATTGGGTGCACTTGTGAGTAAAGAAGCTGTACTGGGATGTTGGGATGTTTTAGTGAGTAAGGATGCTGTTCTTGGAATATTGGATGTACTTATGAGTAAAGAAGCTGTACTGGGATGTTAGGAAGTACTGGTGGGTAAGGATGGTGTTCTTGTATTATTGGATGTACTTGTGAGTAAAGAAGCTGTACTGGGATGTTGGGATGTACAGGTGAGTAAAGATGCTGTTCTTTGATTATTTTATATGCTTGTGAGTAAAGAAGCTGTACTGGGATGTTGGGATGTTTTGGTGAGTAAGGATGCTGTTCTTGGAATATTGGATGTACTTATGAGTAAAGAAGCTGTACTGGGATGTTAGGAAGTACTGGTGGGTAAGGATGGTGTTCTTGTATTATTGGATGTACTTGTGAGTAAAGAATCTGTACTGGGATGTTGGAATGTACAGGTGAGTAAAGATGCTGTTCTTTGATTATTTTATATGCTTGTGAGTAAAGAAGCTGTACTGGGATGTTGGGATGTACAGGTGAGTAAAGATGCTGTTCTTTGATTATTTTATATGCTTGTGAGTAAAGAAGCTGTACTGGGATGTTGGGATGTACAGGTGAGTAAGGATGCTGTTCTTTGATTATTTTATATGCTTGTGAGTAAAGAAGCTGTACTGGGATGTTGGGATGTACTGGTGAGTAAGGATGCTGTTCTTTGATTATTTTATATGCTTGTGAGTAAAGAAGCTGTACTGGGATGTTGGGATGTACAGGTGAGTAAGGATGCTGTTCTTTGATTATTTTATATGCTTGTGAGTAAAGAAGCTGTACTGGGATGTTGGGATGTACTGGTGAGTAAGGATGCTGTTCTTTGATTATTTGATGTACTTGTGAGTAGAGAAGCTGTACTGGGATGTTGGGATGTACAAGTGAGTAAAGAAACTATTCTGGGATGTTGGGATGTACTGTTGAATAAGGATGCTGTTCTTTGATTATTTTATGTACTTGTGAGTAAAGAAACTATTCTGGGATGTTGGGATGTACTGGTGAGTAAGGATGCTATACTGGGATGTTTAGATGTGTAGGAGATACTGGATGAAAGGCTGGATGTTTTTTCTAATATTTAATGGGAAACAATGATGTTTCTGCCTTATTGGCCGCTTAGATGTTTGGTTTTTCAGTGAATTAAGAGTTCTGGTGGTGTTGAGCAGGTTGTTATCAGCTCTCGGTTCCAAGGGGCGGACTGATCAGCCGGGCAAAAAGGACCTGGACCGAGGGCCCAGCATGTTGAGAGGCCCACAACTCCTGGTGTACTGCTTAAGCTGGGGCTGACAGCTGCCCGATCAGTAACTAAGCATTTAAGTGTAAGTTTAGTGGGGGCCCTGGCCCCAGAGTGGGGGCCTTGTGCCTGCATGTGGGTTTTGTTACTCGGGGGGCCCTAGAGTGGGGGGTGAGTCGCTGTGAGGGCCATGGATTGTGGGGTCCGGCCCTGGAGGCCCTGTCTCTGGCCCTTGATGTTAGGGGTCCTGACCCTGGAGGTTGGGGGCCTGGTAGGGGCAGGGAGGCTACCATGATCATTCGAATACATTTGACTACATTTGGGTCATTGTGAGACAGTGGGGGGCCTTCCCTAATATTTGCCTGGGGCTCAAAATGGTCTCTGCCCCTGCTTGGTTCTGTAACATGTTTCTTGGTGTTACTGACATATAAACGTCTGGCAGAAATAAAAACATTTATGTATGTGTTGTTATTTGTGTCTCTCAGGAGCAGTATTTATTATAATACAAAAAAACGTACAGACAAATATCATTAAACTCACAACATATTTAATGAGTTGCAACTAACAAGACTATCACCTAGATTATGAGGTTTGCGGTAACAGGGGTGCAGTGCTAACGAGACAGAAGTCTTCATCCAGGAGGCATCTTCTATCTTCATCCATCCGGCGCGGAGCAGCTCAATCTTCAAGACATCCGACGCGGAGCATCCTCTTCAAATGACGTCCAAATGAAGAATGACGGTTCCTTTAAGTGACATCATCCAAGATGGCATCCCTTCACTTCTGATTGGCCGGTTGGGTGAAGACTTATCAAGGTAGGGTGATCTTCAAGGGGTTAGTGTTAGGTTTTATTAAGGGGGTATTGGGTGGGTTTTAGAGTAGGGTTGGATGTGTAGGTGGTGGGTTTTAATGTTGGGGGGGTATTGTACTTTTTTACAGGTGAAAGGGCTTATTACTTTGGGGCAATGCCCCGCAAAAGGTAATTATGTTATTATGTTTTGTAATTTAGTGAGGGGGGGGGTTTCTGTACTTTAGATAATTGTATTTAATTAAATTTAGTTTAGGGAATTAATTTAATTTAGTGTAGTGTTAGGTGTAATTGTAACTTAGGTTAGGATTTATTTTATAGGTAAATTTGTCTTTATTTTAGTTATTAAATTGTTAATAACTATTTAGTAACTACTCTACCTAGTTAAAATAATACAAACTTGCCTGTAAAATAAAAATAAACCCTAAGCTAGATACAATGTAACTATTAGTTATATTGTAGCTAGCTTAGGGTTTACTTTATAGGTAAGTATTTAGTTTTAAATAGGAATTATTTAGTTAATGATAGTAATATTATTTAGATTTATATAAATTATATTTAAATTAGGGGGTTAGGGTAACTCTTAGGTTTAGGGGTTAAAAATTTTTAGAATAGTGGCGGCGACTTTGGGGGCGGCAGATTAGGGGTTAATAAATGTAGGTAGGTGGCGGTGATGTTAGGGAGGCATATTAGGGGTTAATAATATTTAAATAATGTTTGCGATGTGGGAGTGTGGCGGTTTAGGGGTTAATATGTTTATTATAGTGGCGGCGACGTTGGAGGCGGCAGATTAGGGGTTAAGAAGTGTAGGTAGGTTGCGGCGACATTGGGGAAGGCAGATTAGGGGTTAATAAATATAATGTAGGTGTCGGCGATGTTGGGGGCAGCAGATTAGGGGTTCATAAGTATAATGTAAGTGGCGGCGATGTCCGAAGCAGCAGATTAGGGGTTAATAATATAATGTAGGTGTTGGCAATGTCGGGGGCGGCAGATTAGGGGTTAATAAGTGTAATATTAGGGGTGTTTAGACTCGGGGTTCATGTTAGGATGTTAGGTGTAAACGTAAATTTTATTTCCCCATAGGAATCAATGGGGCTGTGTTAAGGAGTTTTACGCGGCTTTTTTTCAGGTGTTAGACTTTTTTTCAGCCGGCTCTCCCCGTTGATTCCTATGGGGAAATCGTGCACAAGCACGTTACACAAGCTCACTGCTAACGTAAGCAACGCTGGTATTGGAGTGCGGTAATGAGCAAAATTTTGCTCAACGCTCACTTCTTGTCTGGTTTGTAAAAACTCGTAATACCGGTGCTGTCTGTAAGTGAGCGGTGAGCATAAACTTCTCGTTAGCGCCGCACAGCCTCTAATGCAAAACCCATAATACCAGCGCTGTCTGTAAGTGAGCGGTGAGCATAAACTTCTCGTTAGCGCCGCACAGCCTCTAACGCAAAACCCGTAATACCAGCGCTGTCTGTAAGTGAGCGGTGAGCATAAACTTCTCGTTAGCACCGCACAGCCTCTAATGCAAAACCCGTAATACCAGCGCTGTCTGTAAGTGAGCGGTGAGCATAAACTGCTTGTTAGCGCTGCACAGCCTCTAACGCAAAACCCGTAATACCAGCGCTGTCTGTAAGTGAGCGGTGAGCATAAACTGCTCGTTAGCACCGCACAGCCTCTAGCACAAAACTCGTAATCTAACCGAATATGTTTAAATAAATCCTGAGCTTGTGCAGCCCTTTAAACCCTCCAGCTGATGCACTAAAGTATGGAGAGAAGAGCTGGGGAAGCTGGAGAGTTAAAAGGGCATAAAACCCCAAACTTTCATGATTCAGATTTATATTCTCACATTTTCTTCTATCTCTTTGTATCTTTTGTTAAAAAGCAGGGCGGTAAGCTCAGCAGCGTGCACGTGCCTGGAGCACTATATGGCAGCAGTTTTGCAAGAATATTACCTATTGCAAGAGCACTAGAGGGCAAACACCTTCATCAAAGAATACCATGAGAAGGAAGCAAATTTGATAATAGAAGTAAATTAATTAATTGTGGGCTCTTTGGAATTTCATGTCCCTTTAACTTGAATTTAGCAACTTGAGTATTTTAAAGCAACATTTAGTACAGGGTCAATTAGCTAAAAGTTACTATAAATATCAGACGAATTAACAACATAATATTCATATCGCACACTTTATAATGGATCAATATTATAGCAAGCCCAGAAGAATTCCCATTTGGTTGTAATAAATATTTTGGTGAAGCAATAAAGATTCATAAGGGCCCATTTATGGAGCTTGAAGGGCGTATTTCTGGCGAGCCTTCAGACTCACCATAAACATCAGTTATGAAGCAGCGGTCCTCTGAGGAGGCGGACAGAGATTGCGTGAAATCAACCCGATTGAATACGATCGGGTTGATTGACACCCCTGCTAGTGGCCCGTTGGCCGCAAATCTGCACGGGGTGGTATTGCCCCAGCAGTTCACAAGAACTGCTGGCAATAATAAATGCCAAGAGCATTTGCTGTCGGCATTTATCGATGTGCAGTGGACATGATCCGTAATATGGGATCATGTCCGCTCGCTCATTAATAAATAGGCCACTTAATATTGACTAGTAGAATATTCTGGCACATTATTGCTGGGTTGTGACCTTCACTGCAGAGAACGTCCTATAGAAACCACCCCGGATTTGCTTGCTCTTTATGCTGTAAATGATGGGGTTTAGCATTGGAGGGGCTAACAGGTAGATATTTGCCATGGAGGCTTTAAGAAAATGTGAGACGTTTGTCCCAAACCTGTGTATCATGGATAATGCCACCATTGGGACAAAGAAGATAAAGACTGCACATAGGTGGGAGATGCAAGTATTGAAAGCTTTGTATCGAGCTTTCTCTGATGTGATAGTAATCATGGTCTTGATAATCAGTATATAGGATAGAACAATTAGAAACATATCTATAGTCACTGTGCACAGCACGACCATCAGGCCATACATGATATTAAAGATGTTAGTGCCATCACAGGCCAACTTCATCACGTCCTGGTGCAAACAGTAAGAGTGTGAGAGGTAGTTACCCTTACAATATGGCAAAAATGTGAGGCTGCTAACAGGTGCAATGTGGATTACTGTTCCCCGTATGGCTGACGCCAGCCCAATGTTTGTGACAGCAGAATTGGTAAGGATGGAAGAATATCGTAGAGGATGGCAGATGGCCACAAAACGATCAAAAGCCATAGCTACCAACAGGGCAGACTCAATGACAGAGAGAGAATGAATGAAAAACATCTGCAGCAAACAAAGGTCTGACCTGATCCTCTGGATGTGGAACCAAAATATAGTGAGCACTGACGGGCAGGTAATAAGGGAGAATAACATATCTGTGACAGATAGCATAGAGAGGAACAGGTACATAGGCTGGTGCAGTCTGTAATCTCTGGTTATCACAATGAGGATAAGGCCATTTCCACCGATAGACGTAAGAAACATAAGGCAGAATGGTACAGAGATCCACTTGTAAGCATCTTCCATTCCAGCCAATCCAGCCAGGTGGAATAAAGATGGCATATGGCTACTATTCAATGCCAGCATCTTCATCTCAACTGACAATATAATGTAATACAGTGTTATGTGTCACAAAGCTGTAGAATAATTACTTCTGTACACTCAAATAAATCATGTGCTGGTAAATATGTAGAGACCTGAAAAATAAAAAGTGTATTGAGTTTATTTCAAGATAAAAGTACCTTACATTCAAATTTCCTCTCTTGGCACTCACTTCAGCCCTGATCACTGAAGAAGTTATTAATGCAAAGGGGATAGGATGGTACCATTCTTTCTACTCAAATTAGTTCATTCACACCCAAGCAAAAACCTATTTGGAGATAAGGAGATGTGATTCTCATCCAAAAAAATACTCTGTTATGAGTAAAGAATGTTGTGCAAAATCTGTCAGATATTTATATGGTCCTTTGTTTCTGTGTTATCAGAGAACTATATCAGTATTGGTGGGTGAGTGTCAAGGATAGACCATATGAAATCAGTAGTGGGAAAAGATTTACCTTTCACCAAGGCACTGTCCTGATAGAATGACACAAGATCAGGATAAAATAACATCTTTTAGTGTAAGAAAAAAGGAAAAAAGAAATTAATAAACCTAGAACCACAACATTTTTTAGAAAATTGAAAAAGTGGAATAATAAGGAATTCTTGTTTTGATGCTACAAACCTGTGGTTGCCCGTATCTAATGCACTGTGGCTGTTACAAAAGGATGCGTCTTTAGAAAAGCAGAAGCTACGTTAGCTGAAATCCCTTATTTATAAGAAATATACTGAAATCTGCCTGGGATGTGCAATGACCTAGACATTTACTTAAAGGGACAGTCTAGGCCCAATACATCATTTTGATTAGTTAATGTTACATATCAGAGAAGCATCCTGCAACTGGTCCCAGATGTATAAACTTGTAAGAAGTACATAAAAAATTTAAATTATCATTTGATAGGGCTGAATATGGCTACACCCACCTATTGTGAGTATATTTTGTTATTTTCAGTTTCTCCAGTCACGATTGACTCATGGATACGTTTCCTACTCACACAAGCTGATTTGTGCAATTTGAAATAACTAACTGAAAAATATTAACCGTGCACTGCCAAACTGTCATACAAGAAAACAGCTAACTGAACAAGAAGAAAGGTGTGGGTGGAGCGTGGCGACCATTTTCAGCTGCTAACAAACAATGATTATTTAAGAGTTTTATGTACTTCTTGCAGCTTATAGATGTGCAATCCGATGCAAGATGCTGATCTGGTATGTAACAAAAACTAATAACCAATAAGTATTGGGTCTAGACGGTCCCTTTAAGATATATTACTGCCAATCTCAGGATGCCTGCAGCTTCTTGCATTGGAAGCCTATTGTGACTGTATGTAACTGGCAATATCTTGTCTGATTGGATACAAACATTATGCTGATACAAATCCTCAGAATTATATTAGGGGTTTATGTTAAGGTATTACCTGTGAGTAGACTACTTACCCTGAGCTGAACATAAAGTGCACCACAACCAAAATCATATGACAGTCTAGCTTATATATGGAGCTCAACTGGTAGAAATATTCTTGTTATTTTTGTGCCAAGAACAACTCCAAGTATATTAACTTTGTTTGGTGGTTCTTGAGGACTTTTGCAATGTTTAATCTGCAATTAATAAAACTGAAAAAAAGCAATCCACTTGGATGTGTGACAAACCCACTACTCTGGTAATAATTTGGCGATTAGTTTGCCTATGGTAGAAACCGCAGCCATACCCTGACACTTCCCAGGTGAACTATCAAAGCTGACTAGGAAATATCACCTAAAGATCTCTAGGAAGATATTTTACCTCAAAAGTATTCACATCCCACTGTAAAGAGACTTTAAGCAGCCAGTCAGGATGCTAGACCCAGGACTTGCACAGTAGTGTGCCAACTCATGTTATTTTCCTATTCAGTTTAAAGGGATAGTCTAGTCAAAAATAAACTTTCATGATTCAGAGAGAGAGAATGCAATTTTAAGCAACTTTCTAATTTACAAAATAAAAAGAGAGAAGCGATCAACCCGGAAACGAACAATAGCATAATAGCTTGTTCTATGGCTAGTTACCACCCAAGAAGCAGCCTCTTTTTGCTCAACATGTGCCTTTCACAGAGAAAAACTTTCCTGAAGCATATCAGTCTGATCCTGACTTCACAGTGCAGTCCAGCCCCGAAATACCAGGCAATTCTTCTCTGAACGAGAGAAACAGCAAAACCCCAGACGTACGTTTCAGCCTATTGCGGGCCTCGTCAGTGAGGTGCAGCCATATCCCTCTAGGCACACTGAGCAACGGATCCACGTCTGGATTCCCGCATCACACTTAGGGAGACTTCCCAAAAGGCCAAAACGATCGTCTGGGGTTGTCATGTTCCTTGTTCAGAGGAGAATTGCCTGGTATTTCGGGGCTGGACTGACCTTACTTGGCAGGATCAGACTGATATACTTCAGGAAAGTTTTCTTCTGGGAAAAGCACACTGGTCTAAAAGAGGCTGCATCCGGGTGGTAAATCGCCATAGAACAAGCCACTGAGCTGTTGTTCATTCCTGGTAGAGCGCTTCTCTCTTCGTATGCAAATTATTATGACCCTGGGGAAGTCTCCCTATGGGTGATGGGGGAAACCAGACGTGGACTCCTTGCCCAGTGTTCTTAGAGGAATGTGGCTGCACCTCAATGACGAGGCCCATAGGAGGCCGAAACGATCGTCTGGGGTTGTCATGTTCCTTGTTCAGAGGAGAATTGCCTGGTATTTCGGGGCTCGACTGACCTTACTTGGCAGGATCAGACTGATATACTTCAGGAAAGTTTTCTTCTGGGAAAAGCACACTGGTCTAAAAGAGGCTGCTTCCGGGTGGTAAATCGCCATAGAACAAGCCACTGAGCTGTTGTTCGTTCCTGGTAGAGCATTTCTCTCTTCGTATGCAAATTATTATGACCCTGGGGAAGTCTCCCTATGGGTGATGGGGGAAACCAGACGTGGACTCCTTGCCCAGTGTGCTTAGAGGAATGTGGCTGCACCTCACTGACGAGGCCCATAGGAGGCCAAAACGATCGTCTGGGGTTGTCATGTTCCTTGTTCAGAGGAGAATTGCCTGGTATTTCGGGGCTGGACTGACCTTACTTGGCAGGATCAGACTGATATACTTCAGGAAAGTTTTCTTCTGTGAAAAGCACACTGGTCTAAAAGAGGCTGCATCCGGGTGGTAAATCGCCATAGAACAAGACACTGTGCTGTTGTTCATTCCTGGTAGAGCGCATCTCTCTTCGTATGCAAATTATTATGACCCTGCGGAAGTTTGCCTATGTTAGAAACCACAGCCATACCCTGACACTTCCCAGATGAACTATCAAAGCTGACTAGGAAATATCACCTAAAGATCTCTAGGAAGATATTTTACCTCAAAAGTATTCACATCCCACTGTAAAGAGACTTTAAGCAGCCAGTCAGGATGCTAGACCCAGGACTTGCATAGTAGTGTGCCTACTCATGTTATTTTCCTATTCAGTTTAAAGGGATAGTCTAGTCAAAAATAAACTTTCATGATTCAGAGAGAGAGAATGCAATTTTAAGCAACTTTCTAATTTACAAAATAAAAAGAGAGAAGCGATCAACCTGGAAACGAACAATAGCATAATAGCTTGTTCTATGGCTAGTTACCACACAAGAAGCAGCCTCTTTTTGCTCAACATGTGCCTTTCACAGAGAAAAACTTTCCTGAAGCATATCAGTCTGATCCTGACTTCACAGTGCAGTCCAGCCCCGAAATACCAGGCAATTCTTCTCTGAACGAGAGAAACAGCAAAACCCCAGACGTACGTTTCAGCCTATTGTGGGCCTCGTCAGTGAGGTGCAGCCATATCCCTCTAGGCACACTGAGCAACGGGTCCACGTCTGGATTCCCGCATCACACTTAGGGAGACTTCCCAAAAGGCCGAAACGATCGTCTGGGGTTGTCATGTTCCTTGTTCAGAGGAGAATTGCCTGGTATTTCGGGGCTGGACTGACCTTACTTGGCAGGATCAGACTGATATACTTCAGGAAAGTTTTCTTCTGTGAAAAGCACACTGGTCTAAAAGAGGCTGCTTCTGGGTGGTAAATCGCCATAGAACAAGCCACTGAGCTGTTGTTCGTTCCTGGTAGAGCGCTTCTCTCTTCGTATGCAAATTTTTATGACCCTGGGGAAGTCTCCCTATAGGTGATGGGGGAAACCAGACGTGGACTCCTTGCCCAGTGTGCTTAGAGGAATGTGGCTGCACATCACTGACGAGACCCATAGGAGGCCGAAACGATCGTCTGGGGTTGTCATGTTCCTTGTTCAGAGGAGAATTGCCTGGTATTTCGGGGCTGGACTGACCTTACTTGGCAGGATCAGACTGATATACTTCAGGAAAGTTTTCTTCTGTGAAAAGCACACTGGTCTAAAAGAGGCTGCTTCCGGGTGGTAAATCGCCATAGAACAAGCCACTGAGCTGTTGTTCGTTCCTGGTAGAGCGCTTCTCTCTTCGTATGCAAATTATTATGACCCTGGGGAAGTCTCCCTATGGGTGATGGGGGAAACCAGACGTGGACTCCTTGCCCAGTGTGCTTAGAGGAATGTGGCTGCACCTCACTGACGAGGCCCACAATAGGCCGAAATGATCAGCTGAGGTTGCTTCTCGGGCCTTTGGCTTTGATCAAGTGCAGTTTTCTGTGCTTGGTCTTGGTCTTGGTTTGCTGCCTGGAGACCTTTCCCTTTGGGGTTTGGGCTCCTGCTGCTATTGGGGGGGTGGCTACTCCTTAGGCGTAGAGCAACTGGGTAGTAGGGCCGTCCCCTTGGCCTTGTGGCATCGTCCCTGGACTTCAGCCACATGCTGCTTTTGGGGGGGCGCTCTGAAATCCAGCCTAAAGAGGCAATAGAGCAAATATGGCTACCAATGTGCCAAATGTTCCCCATACACTTCGGGTGTTGATTTCTGAGGACTTTCGAGAGAAGATTGGTTTGGCTCATGTCCAGCAGGTGGTTTTGGAGGGTGTTTTGAAGATGCCAAGAGCAAGTTTGCATTGTGTTCAGTCATTCCCTTCAAGAGGGATTTTTGATGTGGCTTTCACCAATGAGCATTATTTACAGACCTGCTATCAACGGACTATTGATATGGCTGCTGCTCCAGAGTTGGTTGGCATGAAATTTGTTGCCTGTGTGCAGAGAGAGAGAAGAATCCCGGTGACAGTACATATGTACAACCCTTGGGTCTCTGATGTGGAAATTCGTCTGTTTCTTTGTCGCTACTTTGATGATGTTCAAGGAGGTAGCAAGCTGAAGAATCAGTTTGGGACTTTCAATGGAAAGCGCAGGTTCTGGGTGCGGTTTGTGCCAGATGAATTAGGTATTGGTGGAAAGAAACACCCTCCACAGACTTTCGCCATTGGTGGAAATATAGGTTTCCTATACTATGATGACATGCCTCTTTTTTGCCGTAGTTGCAACCTGTTTGGTCACATTGCTGAAAATTGCCCAGGTGCCAGATGTCGAAATTGCGGTGAGGAGGATCATCTTGTTGCCCACTGTAGTAAACGCCAGACCTGTGACCTGTGTGGTTCTTCAAGTCATCTGTGCAGGATGTGTCCTTTGAAGATGTTTCAAGGGCTTGATAGAGTGAAGCCTTCCTATGCTGATGTTGCAAAAAAAACATCTTCAGTTGCAGTTGAGCCATCTGTGAATGAGGAGGAGGTCTCTGATGAGGCATTGAACTCTATATTACCTCTTTTGTGTAAGAAATCTGCAGTTGGGGTCCCTGTTGGAGAGGTGTCTGATGTTCCTGTGGTGGTTCCTGTGGTTGAGAAGGTAGAGGAAGCCCAATCTCATCTTCAGGAGGTGGATATTGCTACATCTAATGTGATAGCTGCTTCACATGTTCTTGAAGCCCTGTTGCCCAATTCTGTGGATGATACTGTTGCTGTTCCTGGGACAGAGAATTTTTCCTTCACTGAGTCATCTTGTGATGCTGCTCCTGATGCTGTTCTTGGTGAAGGGGAGAACATTGATTGGTCTGCTGTTGTGTCCTCTAGTTCTGAGGAGGATATGGACACTGAAGGGAAAAAAATCTGCCTCCAAGCGAAAAATAGATGTGGATTCTGATGGATGGGATAGTCCTGATTTGAATCTTCCAGTAGTTAAGGGTGCAGATCCAGATACTACAAGTGATGCTGACTCTTTAATTTCAGAGTTTCCTTCTGTCTCTACTAAAGACGTTCCTTCTGACTCAAGCCAGTGTATAGGTGACTTTTCTGATGCCTCTTCTGTTGGTTATCTAGATAAAAGAGATGTGAACCAACTTGCTGAAGTTACTGGTTATGAGGCTGGCAAGGGGGAGCCTAGGAGGTTGGAACGTCACAGAGGCAGATTTAAAGAATCTCCTTTGAGTCCTAAGAAAAATAAATGAAAGAAGAAGTCTTGATGTTATTTCTTTTTTGTTTTTCTTTAATTTATTTTTGTGATGTTTCTGACCATTTCTTCCCTTAATGTCAGGTGTATGACAACTATAGCAAGGAGAGCTGCAATTTTTAAATTATTATCTGTATGTTCTGCTAATATTTTTTGTTTGCAGGAATGTGGTCTCTCTGAACATCCTAAATGTGCTGACTGGGACTATGGTCCTAAAGTATGGTCTTGTTCTTCTGATAGGAATGGGGGGGGGGGGTGGGAGTTTTGTTTAAGGGGTTAAGTTTTTCTATCCTTAATGTAGTTCATATTGTCCTAGGTCGGGTACTTTTGGTTAGTTTTAGTTTTTGTGGGACTGTTTTTCGTTTGTTTAATGTATATGCTTCTCCAAATAGGGTAGAACGTTTGCCTAATTTTGAAACTTTAAAGTTTTTTCTGCCAGGTCGAGAGCCAACTTTTTTGGTTGGGGATTTTAATTGTATTATTAAGAATGGGGACATAGAGGGTGGGAGTGATTGTAGGGTGGATAGCTCAGGGAAGTTTTTACTTGATTTGCTTAAATCTTTTGGTTTGAAGGATGCCTTCGGGTCTGTTTCTTTTTCAGGGGAGGGTTTTACTTTCTTTAGTGATAGTGGTGGGATAAAATCTCGAATTGATTTTTGTTTTTTATCTAAATTTTTATGTGTTGATGATTTTTCTTTAAAGCGGATGCCCTTTACGGATCATGCCCTTTTGATGTGTAAGGTGAATTGTGATTTGAAGATCAAGTATGGTAAGGGTGTTTGGAAACTGAATGTGGATTTGTTAGAAGATGAGAAGTTTAAGCGTCAGTTTGTTTGGATGTATGAAAGGTGGCGTGAAAGAAAATGTGATTTTAGTAATGTGCTTATGTGGTGGGAATGGTTGAAGGTGGAAATAAAGAGGTTTTTTATTAAGAAAGGCTGCGAGAAAGCTAGAATGGAAAGGGAGTTGTATGATAAATGGTATCTGAGGTTGTTGTATTTGTATGAATTGAGAAATTGTGGTATTGATGTGCATGAGGAAATTGCTGAAGCAAGAAAGATAATTAAAAAGTGTATGCATGAAAAAGGAAAGAAAATAGTTTTTATGGCAAGATTGGAGAAAATGGAAAAGGATGAGTCTTGTAGTAAATATTTTTTTAAGAAAGCTTTTGAAGGAAAGACTGGTTTTGTTAGTGTTTTTGATAAGGTTGAGTGTGAAATTTATGGTACGGATGGTGTTTTGCGTGAACTTCATGAGTTTTACAGTGAGTTGTATAAAAAAAAAACAAGAGATGTTTTATTGGAAAACATTGAAGGTTAAGTTGGAAAAATATGATAATGATTTGTTAGAAAGGGATCTAAGTTTGGATGAGATTGCAGAGGTTGTTAGGAGTTTTAAGAATGGGAAGGTACCTGGTTGTGATGGTTTGCCTGTTGAATTTTATACTTGTTTTTGGAATTTGATTGGGGTTGATATGTTGGATGTTTGTAAGTTTGTTTTTAGAATTAATGTTTTGCCTGTTTCAATGAGGAAAGGTTTGATTGTTTTGTTATTTAAAAAGGGTGATAAGAGAGATTTGAGGAATTGGAGGCCGATTACGTTGTTGAATGTTGACTATAAGGTTATTGCAAAGGTGTTGGCAAATAGAATGCGTGCAGTGATTGGTAAGGTTGTGGGTGAAGAGCAAGTGTGTGCTGTTCCTGGGCATCAGATTTCTGAAAGTTTGTTGTTACTACGTGATGTACTGTGGTATGTGAGGGAGAGGATGAGGTCTGTTGCTGTTGCTATTGTGGATTTTGAAAAAGCGTATGATAGGGTAGTGCATGATTTTATGTTTCATGTTTTAGAATGTTTAGGTTTTTCTGGTAAGATTATTGGATGGTTTAAATGTTTGTATAGTGATATTGTGAGTCAAGTCCAGGTTAATGGTTTTTTGACTGAGGAATTTTGTGTTAAATCTGGAGTGCGTCAAGGATGTCCTTTGTCTCCTGTGTTATTTGCATGTGTCATTGAGACATTATTAACTAGTTTGAGGAAGGATAAATTAGTTAGAGGTGTGAGTGTTCTTGGTAGTAATGGAAGGTGTTTAAAAGTGATTGGGTATATGGATGATGTGAGTGGGGTATGTGAGACTCAGGCTGGTTTGAGGAGGGTGAAAACTTTAGTTGAATGTTTTTGTATGGCAAGTGGTTTCAGAGTTAATTGGAATAAGTGTAAAGTTAAAGTTTTTGGTAATGATAGGGAGATTGATTCCTGTGGATGGCCTGTGACTGAAGGTGCAATTGAGGTGTTGGTTGTGAAATTTGATGTGGATTTGAAAGGCTTGGAAAGTTGGGAGAATGTTTTTGATAAAGTGAGTAGAAAACTTCAGTTTTGGTCTTTAAGGACTTTATCTTTGGAAGGAAAAATGTTAGTTATTAAATCGGTTTTGATCCCTATTATGTTATATTTGGCGTTAGTTTTTCCACCACCTGAGATTTTTTGGAGAATTTTGAGAGTGTTTTCTTTTTTCTGGAATGTTGGTGGTAAGGGTTTTCCAAATGTGGAGAGATTTTTGGCTGTGAAATGTGTTAGTAGGTGTGTGGTTCTGAGTGGTAAGGATAGCATGGCTGGTTGTATGGTAAAGTATGCTTGTGGAAATGTTTTAAGACGATATGGTTTATTTGAGATTGATAGAAAGAAACCGGTATGTTTTGCATTAAAAAATATGGTTTGGAGAATGTTAGTAGGGAGATGTGGTTTGCAAACAGAATGGTGTTGAAAATGTTGGAGAAGAAGGAAGGTCTTGAGTTGATTGGGGGTTTGAATGAAAATGAATGTGTGTTGGTATTGAAAAATGTGTGTAATAAGTATTTGATGAATAGGCAGAAAGATATTAGTTGGATGAGTGTGCATAAGTGTTTGCCAACAAGGGATTTTCAGAGAATGCGTCGTTTAGTGGCTTCAGAAGTGTGTCCTAGAGATGGTTGTTTTCAAAGCGAGAGTGTTATTCATTTGTTTTGGAATTGTGAGTATGCTAGGGATGTTTGGAGAAGTTTGAAAAGGATGATTAAGGGTTTGACTGGAGTGCAATTTTTTACTTTTAATATGATGATGTATGGTTTGTGTGGAAGTGGTGTGGAAAAGGAGAAAGCAAGATTGATATGGTTGTTGGCATGTTGTGTGAAGGAGGTGTTGTGGGATGTGCGTAATATTTTGATTTTTAAGAAAGAGGTAGTTACTGTAGGTAATTGTGTGGGTATGATCCGTGGGAAGTTGTTTTTGTATTTTTCTTTTGATAGGAGGCGATATGGGGAATTAGATTCTGAAGGCATCTGGAAGACAAAGAAGTGGAAGGACTGGATTATTTAGGTTTTTTTTTTTGGTTTTTTTCCTCCAGTTTGTTTTTGTCTGTATTTGAAATATGTTTAATTTTATTTTGTGTTATTATTTAAGTTTAATGTTTGCATTTTGGTTTTTTTCTAATGACAAAAATTTGGGTCAATATTTCAGTTTTGTAACAAGAGATATTTTGTTTGCATTTGTTATTATGATTTTATTTTGTATATATGCATATATGATTATTTTTCTAATAAAAGAATTACGAAACGATCGTCTGGGGTTGTCATGTTCCTTGTTCAGAGGAGAATTGCCTGGTATTTCGGGGCTGGACTGACTTTACTTGGCAGGATCAGACTGATATACTTCAGGAAAGTTTTCTTCTGTGAAAAGCACACTGGTCTAAAAGAGGCTGCTTCCGGGTGGTAAATCGCCATAGAACAAGCCACTGAGCTGTTGTTCGTTCCTGGTAGAGCGCTTCTCTCTTCGTATGCAAATTATTATGACCCTGGGGAAGTCTCCCTATGGGTGATGGGGGAAACTAGACGTGGACTCCTTGCCCAGTGTGCTTAGAGGAATGTGGCTGCACCTCACTGACGAGGCCCCTAGGAGGACGAAACGATCGTCTGGGGTTGTCATGTTCCTTGTTCAGAGGAGAATTGCCTGGTATTTCGGGGCTGGACTGACCTTACTTGGCAGGATCAGACTGATATACTTCAGGAAAGTTTTCTTCTGTGAAAAGCACACTGGTCTAAAAGAGGCTGCTTCCGGGTGGTAAATCGCCATAGAACAAGCCACTGAGCTTTTGTTCATTCCTGGTAGAGGGCTTCTCTCTTCGTATGCAAACTTTCTAATTTACTCCTATTAAAATTTTTTCTTCATTCTCTTGGTATCTTTATATAAAAAAGCTGGAAAATAAAATTAGGAGCCAGCCCATTTTCGGTTCAGTCCAAGGGTAGCACTTGCTGATTGGATGGCCACATTTAGATGCCCTGTGTTTCTGGCAAGCCTGCAGGTTCACCAGAAACAGCAGTTATGAAGCAGCGGTCACAAAGACAGGAATCACCACAATTCAACCTGATCGAGTACGATCGGGTTGATTGACACCCCTGATTGGCCGCGAGTCTTCAGGGGGCGGCGTTGCACCAGCAGCTCTTGTGAGCTGCTGGTGCAATGCTAAATGCGGAGAGCGTATTGCTCTCTGCATTTAGCGAGGTCTTGCGGACCTGATCCGCACTGTCGGATCAGGTCCGCAAGCCCTTTAATAAATAGGGGCCTTAGACACCAATCAGCAAGTGCTACCCAGGTTCTGAACCAAAAATAGGCTGACTTCTAAGCTTACATTCCTGCTTTTTAAAATAAAGATACCAAGAAAACGAGAAAAAAAAATGATAATAGGAGTAAATTAGAAAGTTGCTTAAAATTGCTGTTGTATCTGAAGAACTATGAACGATACATTTTGACTATACTATCCCTTTAAGGAAGTTTACTGTGAAATCTCATGAGATCACAGCAAAGAAAAGCATGACCTCAGCACTGCTGATTGGCTGTTTTTTTATTTTGTTTTTGTTTCTTTAACTTGCAGCTGGACAGCAGCTGAATTATAACTGTTCACAGAGCACTTACGCTGGTAAAATATCTTCCTTTTTTACATAAAGAAGTTCAAGTGATATTTTCCTGTCATTTTTTTACAGTTATGCTGCATCACTTTCAAGTGATTTAGCTTATGAGTATTATGTCCCTTTAAGCATCCTTCAAATCGATTGTTACCAAAATTGAGTAGATTCTAGGATCCTGGCCACAGACTGAAGAGACGTTGGGGGATATTTATCAAAGCCTCAAACGCAAATACGCCAGAATTCCGCAGCGTAATTGTTGCGAAATTGATCCAACCTAGTTATCAAAGCCTACAGACAGGAAAATGTTGAAAATTGTGACGTAACATACGATCCGCCGGTCTCAATCCGATGCAGATCGATGCTTACGTCATTACAGATGTGAATACATATTTGTCTCTATTTGACACTTTTTCCAAGTTATAAAACTTTTTAACAGGTATGTTCTGTTCACTGATATTCCACCCCAGCGTACCTGGTTTCAATCCGCCACCCTGGAGGCCGCGGATGCCATAGAAATCAATGGGAGTCTGAAAGCACCGAAAGCTTATGTTCGATGCTGCCAGATATCCCATTGATTTCTATGGTTGAAAACAAGTTACGTTTACACCTAACACCCTAACATAAACCCCCGAGTCTAAACACCCCTAATCTGCCGCCCCAACATCGTCGCAACCAAAATTAAGTTATTAACCGCTATACCGCCGCTCCCCAACCCTGCCGCAACCTAAATAAAGTTATTATCTCCTATCCCGCCGCTCCCTGACCCCACTTAAAACTAAATAAAGTTATTAACCCCTATCCCGCAGCTCCCTGACCCTACCATAACCTAAATAAAGAAATTAACCCCTATCCCACCTCTCCCCGACCCCGCCGCAACCTAAATAAAGTTATTAACACCTATCCCACCGCTCCCTGACCCCACTTAAAACTAAATAAAGTTATTAACCCCTATCCCGCCACTCCCCAACACCACCTCCACTAAATAAAAGTATTAACCCCTAAACTGTCAGCCCCTCCACATCGCCAAAAAATAAATTAAGCTATTAACCCCTAAACCTAACAACCCGCTAACTTTAAATTACAATTACAATATCCCTATCTTCACATAAATTTAAACTTGCCTGTAGAATTAAAATAAACTATATCAAACTATTAATTAACCTACCCTAACTATTATCCTACAATTAAATTAAACTACCAATTAAATAAAATAAATTAAATACTCAAATTAATTAAATATACAATTAAACATTATTAAAAGTACTAAATTACAGAAAAACAAACAAACACTAAGTTGTAAAAACAAACTAACACTAAATTATGAAAAATAAAAAAGAATTACACCTAATCTAATAGCCCTATCAAAATAAAAAAGCCCCCCAAATATAAAAAAAACCCTAGCCTACAATAAACTACCAATGGCCCTTAAAAGTGCCTTTTGTAAGGCATTGCCCCAAAGAAATCAGCTCTTTTACCTGTAAAAAAAAAAATATATAAACACCCAACAGTAGCTCTTTTACACGCCCAGACCCTAATCTAAAAATAAAACCCACTCAAAAAACCCTTAAATAAACCTAACACTAACCCCCGACGATCCACTTACAGTTATTGAAGTCCTACTTGAAGGATCCGTCCAGCCGGCAAAAAAGTCTTCATCCAGACGGCATCTTCTATCTTCATCCATCTGGCATGGAGCGGGTCCATCCTAAAGACATCTGGCACAGAGCATCCTCTTCATACGGTCGCCGCCGTAAACTGGAAACTTCAATGCAAGTGATGCCATCCAAGATGGCGTCCCTTGCATTCCTATTGGCTGAAAGATTTCAATCAGGCAATAGGATTAGAGCAGCTAAAATCCTATTAGCTGTTCCAATCAGCCAATAGGATTTGAACAGCTCTCATCCTTTAGGCTGGATAAGAGCTAAATCCTATTGGCTAATGGAAATCTTTTGCAATAACACATAAATATATATGTATATAAAAGCATATTAAATAAAAAAAAAAAAAATATATATATATATATACACACAGAGACACATAAATATATATGTATATACACGTAGTAACATAAATATATATGTATATAAGCATAGTAACACATAAATATATATGTATATACATATAGTAAAATAAATATATATGTATATACACATAGTAACATAAATATATATGTATATAAGCATAGTAACACATAAATATATATGTATATACACATAATAACACATAAATATAGATGTATATACACATAGTAACACATAAATATATATGTATATACACATAATAACACATAAATATATATGTATATACACATAGTAACACATAAATATATATGTATATACACATACTAACACATAAATATATATGTATATCACATAGTAACACATAAATATATATGTATATACACACAGTAACACATAAATATATATGTATATCACATAGTAACACATAAATATATATGTATATACACACAGTAACACATAAATATATATGTATATCACATAGTAACACATAAATATATATGTATATATACACAGTAACACATAAATATATATGTATATCACATAGTAACACATAAATATATATGTATATACACATAGTAACACATAAATATATCTGTATATACACATAGTAACACATAAATATATCTGTATATACACATAATAAACAAATCAAACAGAGAAACCCAACGACAGACCTCAGCCAAACCAGGCTGTGATCAATAAGTATGAATGGACCAGTGCAGAATCCCCGGTAATGAGTGACACTTCAAATAGCACTTATGCAATTGAGTAACTCACCCCACTCTAGCCAGTTCGATTATCCACTTGACAGTGTCGCTGCCCAAAGTACAGCCGCCTCTGTGCCGCTTCCGAAGATCCAGACTTCAATTGAGCGGCTCACAGGGCCTCAGCTGTATTCCGTGTGCTCGTCGGCTTGAGTGTGGGTGTGTAGCTATACGTCACGGGTATTCCTCCAATGGCAGGAGTTCTTTTCCGGAGGTGCTGCAAACTGTGATCCGCTCCAGGCTGTAGCATCAGCTGATGGGTCGGTAAGGACTGGAGTAATCAGCAAATTCAAAAGGAGACACCGACATCCATCTTTCTTGTAGGTAAAATCTTGTAAACTTTATTAGGCAATGTTGTACTATTGATTTTACTCCCATGAATGGGGAAAGTGACATCACTACTAATAAACATAATTTCTCTGAGAATTGTGATATTGTCTCATTACAACAACTACAGTTAGACAATACATCTGAACATGACACTAGGACCAGAGGCCCTACCCTAAAGAAAAAATCTCGATTTTATCCCATACAAAGTAGGGGTAACATTGTTGAAATCTTCCACTCAAGAGTGGAAAATGACTTGGTTGAACTAAAATCTAGACGGTCCAACTACAAGCCCAATCTATCTTTGTCTGAAAGAGAAGCAGTGACTTCCCTAAGAAATAATCAGGATTTGGTTATCAGGAAATCAGACAAAGGTGGAATGGTTGTAGTAATGGACCGAGTACAGTATATAGCTGAAGGTCTCAGACAGCTGAATAATGAACATGACTACCTAATTCTAGGAAGGGATCCCACTAATGAGTACAAAAATGAACTCAAACATCTCTTGGATGAAGGTATTGAGCAAGGGTGTATAGATAGCAATACAGCTGAATTCCTTTTTGTGGATAATCCGAAGACACCACTGTTCCATCATTTCCCCAAGACTCACAAATCCCTTATAGATATAAAAGGTCGTCCCATTGTCAGTGGAGTTGAGTCACTCTTGGGAAACCTCTCTCAATGGCTGGATAACATACTCCAGCCTATTGTTATGTCTCTCTTATCATATGTTCGTGATACTAAGCATATCCTAAATATACTTGAGCATATTAATTGGACTGAGTCTAGTATGTGGATGACAATTGATATTGTCTCTTTATATTCTAGCATCCCCCACCAGAAGGGAGTGGAAGCTGTCACTTTTTTTCTGGATAATTTCACTGATTATGATCATTGCCTAAAGAATTTTATTCTTAAGGTACTCACATTCCTATTAACACACAATTTTTTCAAATTTGAAGACACTTATTATCTCCAGAGATGTGGTACCGCCATGGGGGCTAAATTTGCCCCCTCCTATGCAAATTTATTTCTAGGATGGTGGGAATTTTACCACATCTTTGGAGATAATAATATTTACAGATCTCATATATCTCTATACCAGAGGTATATAGATGATCTTATCTTCATCTGGACAGGAAGTGAGGAAACTATTCCCCCGTTTCTGGAATACCTACATTGCAATGATCTCAACCTGAAATTTACCTGTGAATTTAATCCACATACAATAAACTATCTTGACATTACACTGCGGGGTAACCCTGATGGTAAGATTGAATCTACCGTTTACAGGAAGCCCATTTCAGGCAATTCACTCCTTCAAGGCACTAGTTGCCATCCCAAGCATGTTCCATATGCTATTGCCAAGGGAGAATACACTAGGCTGAGGAGGAATTGCACTAGTTTCCAACAATTTCAACAAGAATCAGTTGATCTAGAAAGGAGACTCCTAGAAAGGAAGTACCCCAAAGCAATAGTTAAAAGGGCTAAAGCTGCTGTCAGTACCATAGAGAGAAGGGATCTGTTAAATATGAAATCTTCAAAAAATGATGATTTCAAAGGTTTGACTTTTGTTACCAATCATAGTATACAGTATCAAGATATCTGTAAGATAGTTCGTAGACACTTCCCTCTCCTCTCAGCTGATGATAAGCTAGTCAATACTGTTAAGAATGGGCTCAGATGCTCCTATAGGAGAAGCCCAACATTGGGTAATCTTTTGGCCCCTACGTTATTGAAAAGCAAAACTGAGAGTCAATCATCTTGGCTAAGGCATACTGGCATGTTCAAATGTGGTCGGCGCAAGTGTAAACCTTGTGAGTACGTTCATGTGACACGGAATTTTTCTAGTATGGTCACCAACAAGAGGTATGACATTGGTACCTGTATGAATTGTACCACAGAATATGCCATTTACCTTATTGAATGCTCTCACTGTAAATTACAGTATGTAGGTCTCACCTCACGGGACCTAAATACCCGCATACGGGAACACCTGTCGTCATTTAAAATCAACAAAGCCAGTACTCCAATAGTACAACACTTTGGCTCTTTTCATAATAACGATTTAAGATATTTCTCATGGTGTGCTATAGAAAAGATCCTTAGGCCCCCTAGGGGTGGTGATATAGATACAATATTGGCAAGAAGGGAAGCATATTGGATATTTACCCTTGAAAGCAGACTACCCAAAGGTCTGAATTCCAGATTTGATATTATTAATCACTGGGAATAATATTCTGCTAATATTTGCTCTGTACACCAATGATTGTATTTATTATCTAATAGCTCACATGACAGTATCTATATATTAAGCACATGGAGCCCTTCTGACACTTATATACCCTTTTTGCATACGACGGTATACATTTTTTGCTCATTTTATCTGTATTATGATCATCTATTCCTCCTATGATGAAATCCCTTTACATATTTATGTGATTCATTTACATCATACTAATTTGCCCATTATGCTCTTTCTCAATCTTATTATTTATTTATTTATTTTACTACTATATTAATACATTTTTTCAAATAATGCTGTAGCTATGACATCTCCCCTGTGCTACATCTTAAATATTATTGACACTTTCGCATTAGGATTGTGACTGTCATTTAGTTATACAAAAATGTCTATTCATATGCATTTATATTTACTATGATTTTTTGTTGTATATAGCAGATATGCTGGCCACTGAGATAATGAAGTGTTAATTAGGATTACTGCTGTATATGTTATTTACTGTCCTATTGGCTAGAGTCTATGGGGGTAGTTCCTGTTTTAACCTATTATATTAGCCCATGGGGTTTTTAAACAGGTGTGTGGGGTAGCATGTCAGGCTGTGACTACGGAATCTCTTTCCGAAACGCGTATGCCTGTGTGCTGCGCCCACGTCTGACTCTTAGTACATTTGCTGTGTTGTCTCTTCTTTTTAACATTGCCTAATAAAGTTTACAAGATTTTACCTACAAGAAAGATGGATGTCGGTGTCTCCTTTTGAATTTGCTATACACATAATAACACATAAATATATCTGTATATACACATAGTAACACATAAATATATATGTATATACACATAGTAAAACAAATATATATGTATATACACATAGTAACACATACATATATATGTATATACACATAGTAACACATAAATATATATGTATATCACATAGTAACACATAAATATATATGTATATACACATTGTAACACATAAATATATATGTATATACACATAGTAACACATAAATATATATGTATATCACATAGTAACACATAAATATATATGTATATACACACAGTAACACATAAATATATATGTATATACACATAGTAACAATAAATAAATATATATGTATATACACATAGTAACACATAAATATATATGTATATACACATAGTAACACATAAATATATCTGTATATACACATAGTAACACATAAATATATCTGTATATACACATATTAACACATAAATATATATGTATATACACATATTAACACATAAATATATATGTATATACACATAGTAACACATAAATATATATGTATATACACATAGTAACAGATAAATATATCTGTATATACACATAGTAAAACATAAATATATCTGTATATACACATAGTAATACATAAATATATAGGTATATAAGCATACTAACACATAAATATATAAGTATATACACATAGTAACACATAAATG